>NW_021145215.1:549918-557418 GCF_900634775.1 Gouania willdenowi | reverse complement strand
GTGTCTGTGTGTGTGATTGTGTGTGTGTGTGTGTGTGTGTGTGTGTGTGTGTGTGTGTGTGTGTGTGTGTGTGTGATTGTGTGTGTGTTTGTGTGTGTGTTTGTGTGTGTGTGTGTGTGTGTGTGTGTGTGTGTGTGTGTGTGTGTATGTGTGTGTTTGTGTGTGTGTTTGTGTGTGTGTGTATTGGTGTGTGTGTCTGTGTGTGTATGTGTGTGTTTGTGTGTGTGTGTGTGTTTGTATGTGTGTGTTTGTGTGTCTGTCTCATAAAAATAACTATTAATGAATCAATATCAAACAGGAGGTGATCTATATCTATAAATCTATATCTATATCATATCAGCTCTGGTGTGATCAGGTCATAGATAATCATCTCCAGTGTGATATTGATCTTTTATACAACAGTTGGACAAAGACATTTTATTAGTTTACAGTATTAAGAGACAACAGATCATGATTCATCTAATCATTTATTTTATTCATAGTAACACAATATTTCTTCACTGAAAATTATGAAATGAGAACCTGAACAGAGGAGTGATACTGTCTGTAAAAAGTCTCTATGTCAGCACTAATAAAATGTCTCTGTCCAATCAATAATTACTGTTGTATGATAACTCATCATTTTAGAACAGTAATAAAGTGTTATTAATAGAATTATTAAAGTCCCCCCCCATTCATAGCCCCCCCCCCCCCCCCCCCCCAAAAAAAGGTTTAAAATTTACCTTTATTGAAAAAATTTAAAATTCGGTTTATTCTTCTTCAAATCTTACAAAAAAACTATTAATAACGATTTAATAATTTTAGAAAAGTAATAAATCTCTTTTTGAATTAAGTGCAAAGATAAAAATACTTTCATTTTACAAAAAATTAAAATTGGAAGTAAAAAAAAAAAAAAACATTTTCATTAACTGAAATTAAAATAAAAAAACCAAATGCAAAAAATTGAATCTAGAAGTTTAAAACCAACATTTTGTTGTCTGAAACAAAAGAAAACGAGTGTTGAAAAAAAGCAAAAAAACAAGTAACTAACTTAAGTTTATTGTTTGTTTACAAAACAATCTAAAACAAATTATAACCATAACATTGTTTGTTTTGGTTTATGTAAATGTATTTTATTGATCAGCTCTGATTGATTGTTTTTATCAGCTCTGCTGGTTTATAGCAGCTGGACTGGACGTCATGTGTTAGCATCAGGCTAATAGCTACGGGCTAACGGCTAATAGCTACAGGCTAATAGCTACAGGCTAATAGCTACAGGCTAATAGCTACAGGCTAATAGCTACAGGCTAATAGCTACAGGCTAATAGCTACGGGCTAACGGCTAATAGCTACGGGCTAACGGCTAATAGCTACAGGCTAATAGCTACAGGCTAATAGCTACAGACTAATAGCTACGGGCTAATGGCTAAGAGCTAAGGGCTAATGACTACAGGCTAATGACTAAGGGTGAATGAATACGGGCTAATAGCTACAAGCTCATAGCTAAGGGCTAAAAGCTACAGGCTAATAGCTCTAAGCTAATAGCTCTAAGCTAATAGCTCTAAGCTAATAGCTCTAAGCTAATAGCTACTAAACTAAACATTTTCAGAGAATAAAAACTAGCAAATCTGCTCTAAAAAATAATAAAGTGAACTAAAAAAAAAAGTGAAGACTAAAAATAAGAAGTCAAACTAATTCCAGCTGTTTAGCTCCTCCCACAGGAGAACACTGTGATTGTAACACCATGTTTATACTTTTCTATTAAGTATTAATGACTGAAAACTACTTTAGTTTCTCAACTTTTCAAACTGTGATCAAATAAAACCTAATGTATGTTTTTTAAAGAAACTGTTACAAAGTTAAGCAAAGTTTACCTCTATTTTATATTTATATTTATAGTTTATTCTGTGCTAATGATTTATTTATCTTTAACTTGATAAATATGTCAATGTGATTATGAGTTACTATTGTTCTAGTTATTATTATTAAACATGTTTACAGAAAAACCAAACAGATGTTGTTGTTGCTCATTTGTTCTGTGAACTATAAATAAAATGCACAAATGATTCCTGATCTTTGTAAACATTGAGTTCATAATTCATCTGTATCTTATCGTCATGTTTTGTTGTTTTTTCTCTGTTCATAACTGTATTATTTATCAACACCTCAGGCCTGTACTGTAGGATAAATGTGTTGAAGACCTACAGCAGTTGTTCTCATGCTCTTTGTTTACCTACAGCCTCCAACACCTCAAGAGTTATTAAAACTCCTACAATATTTGAACCTACTTTCATCACTTTTTATTGCCATATTTTTGCTCCTTTTAATGTATTTTTGCTACATTACTCTCATTTCTGACACTTCTACATCACATTTCAATGACTTTTATGCAATATTTTTCACTTTTAATAGATGTTCAGCACTTATAAACCTTTTCCACCACTTTTACACCTATTGTCACAATTTTTATTCACTTTGAACCATTTTATTAGTGATTAAAACCATGATTTCCATCTTTAAGATGATTATAATAATAATAATAATAAACGTTCCTGGATAACAGTGGATATTATTCAGATGAATAAATAAATGTGGTTATCACAGATTCATAGAACAATGGACCATCATTTTACTGACTTTATGGATGGTGCTCAAGCTCCTCCCCTTTTGTCCTGCATGACAATAGTTCACTTTACACTGAAGCCTGGACCTGAAACGATTAGTGGAATAAACTCACTAAATCCATTCAGAAACTGAGTCGAAGAGAAATATGAGAGATGAACCATAGTTTTTAGACCGATTGGGTTTGGTTTTTGTTCTTTTAGGCTCCACACCCCATAGACAATATATACGTAGACGCGCATCTGTGACCCAAAAAAATCTGTGACTGCTGCGGCTTCTCAGCAGTAGAAAAGAAGAGTGTTACATCAACTGCATAAACCTCTTTGTAGCTATTAAGGAACTATTTACTCCCCCTTAAACGGGACACTCCAGTGGGTGAAGTAAATGCAGACTGGAGAAGAATTACAAACATGTTTAAGGGGGAGTAAATGTGTTTAAGGAGGATTAAATGTGTTTAAGGAGGATTAAATGTGTTTAAGGAGGAGTAAATGTGTTTAAGGGGGAGTAAATGTGTTTAAGGGGGAGTAAATGTGTTTAAGGGGGAGTAAACGTGTTTAAGGAGGAGTAAATGTGTTTAAGGAGGAGTAAATGTGTTTAAGGGGGAGTAAATGTGTTTAAGGGGGAGTAAATGTGTTTAAGGAGGAGTAAATGTGTTTAAGGGGGAGTAAATGTGTTTAAGGAGGAGTAAACGTGTTTAAGGAGGAGTAAATGTGTTTAAGGGGGAGTAAATGTGTTTAAGGAGGAGTAAACGTGTTTAAGGAGGAGTAAATGTGTTTAATGGGGAGTAAACATGTTTAAGGGGGAGTAAATGTGTTTAAGGAGGAGTAAACGTGTTTAAGGGGGAGTAAATGTGTTTAAGGAGGAGTAAATGTGTTTAAGGGGGAGTAAATGTGTTTAAGGGGGAGTAAATGTGTTTAAGGGGGAGTAAACGTGTTTAAGGAGGAGTAAACGTGTTTAAGGGGGAGTGAATGTGTTTAAGGAGGAGTAAATGTGTTTAAGGGGGAGTGAATGTGTTTAAGGAGGAGTAAACGTGTTTAAGGGGGAGTAAATGTGTTTAAGGGGGAGTAAATGTGTTTAAGGGGGAGTAAATGTGTTTAAGGGGGAGTAAATGTGTTTAAGGGGGAGTAAACGTGTTTAAGGAGGAGTAAATGTGTTTAAGGGGGAGTAAACGTGTTTAAGGAGGAGTAAACGTGTTTAAGGAGGAGTCAATGTGTTTAAGGAGGAGTAAATGTGTTTAAGGAGGAGTAAACGTGTTTAAGGGGGAGTAAATGTGTTTAAGGGGGAGTGAATGTGTTTAAGGGGGAGTAAATGTGTTTAAGGGGGAGTGAATGTGTTTAAGGGGGGGTAAATGTGTTTAAGGAGGAGTGAATGTGTTTAAGGGGGAGTAAATGTGTTTAAGGAGGAGTGAATGTGTTTAAGGGGGGGTAAATGTGTTTAAGGGGGGGTAAATGTATGCACGTACATTTTTAATAGGTTTTTGTCATTTTATTTTGTTAGTAATCAATCAATGCTAACAAAATAAAATGTTAAAACAAATTAAAAATGTTATTCTGATCCACTGTATTTTATAATGTAAATAACGTGAGGCGTTCAGTTGTTTTGCTGTTGCATTTTCTCCAAAACAAATGTGTTTGCTTTACTTTTTTAATTTCAAATGAATTGTTGGTTTCGTTATCTCCTCGTCTTATATGAAATGCTGACAATGCGCATTTTATTGGACAAATTTGTTTACGCTCACATATACTTTTGATGGACTTATTAACACTTTGTTGATTAATCTCTTAAAATCAGCTTTTATTTTTTACATTTGCCAGTATCTGTGATCTTAGTTTCTTACTCTTAATGATGAATGTGAGCTTATTGATTCTAAATGCTCTACAAATGAAGTGTTGCTTGAACAGCTTATATTAATGGTGATGTAATGTATCTGTGTATGGCTCCTAAAGCTGTGATGTCATATTAACGGTATAATAAGGTGTATTATTTAGGTAGAACTCACTGAAGGCCTCAGAAATGCACAACCCAACATTGTTATAAATGATGTCTGACAGTGACTCATCACGTGCTGTGAACAGAGGAGAAACAGGGGCGGAGCCACGACACAGACACAGGTAGACTCAGAATACTCAACATTTAACCATGTGGGAATAAATGATGGTTATTTGAAAATAGCAAATTTATGCTAAACGTTGGAGGTGTTAATGCAATAGTTAGTGGTAATAATTATAATAATGCATTAACATTGCACCTGGTGCAGTAATTTATCATTTATATAAAATCATATCAAATATATCTGCTGTCAATGTGTTGTGCAATAGTGTTTTTTAGTGTTACCTTTATGTTTTAATCAGCTTATGAAATAATGACATTGTTTAATGAACTGATTAACTACGTTGTTAGTGAATATATATGTGTGTGTGTGTGTGTGTGTGTGTGTGTGTGATTGTGTGTGTGTGATTGTAATATGTTGGTTTGTGTTCACAATAAAAAAAGAAGAGTATTTTAGTATTTTCATGTATTTATTTGGTTATTCTAAACAATAACAGTTATAATAGAATGAAATAAACCAGTGAACAGCTGCATAGATTATATTTGGCAGCTTTAGTTTTAGATTTATGTATAAAGTTAATAACTGGATGTTGATCTCTAACCTATGTAGACCTCCAGCCACTAGGTGGTGCTGTGGAGAGGTTCTAACTGGATGTTCTAACCTCAGCTGTGTGGAACACCGGCTCTGTTTGAATCCGATCCAGCTGTGTAAACATGTAAACTATGTGGTTCTACCATCGTAGAGTGAAGTGTTGTTATTCTGATGCTTTAGACTGAAACACTTTGTTCCATGAAAACTGTCTGTTTTCAGCTGTTGGTCATTTATGGAACCTTTGTGTTTTCAGGTAAGTGTGATTGTTTTTTTTAGTCTTTAATGTTGTACATTATTCTTTATTTGTTAGTAACGGACTGTGATATCACTAACTTTATTATTTTATTAGTTATTACAGCTACTATCTTTACCACAGAGAACATAATTATTACTGCTTATTGTTTTCTGGACTTTTATTGTTTAGTTTTTTAGTTCCTACCGCTTAGAAACACGTGGAGAGGAAACCGGATGTATTGTTATTATTATTATTATTATAACTATTATTATTATTATAACTATTATTATTATTATAACTATTATTATTATTATTATTATTATTATTATTATTATTATTAATAATAATAATAATAATATGTTACCTCGTTCAGGTGTAGCTACATATATGCAGCGCTAGCTCCTAATTTAGCCTCAGTATTCCTAGTAAGAACTCTGAACTCTAAAGTGATTCTAGAAGTTTCTAGAAAGTTCGATCTGAGTGAGGAGGTGTGGCTAAACCTGTCACTGGGTGTGATGCAGTCTGATACAGAGCTGTGATTGGTTGTTAGAGAGAGGGAAAACTAAAAGTGCTCCGCCTCCTAGTAATGAAAATAAAATAAAATAAACTGATCATACATGGACTGCATTAACAAATGTGTCATCATGAAATGAATTTATTTAATCAAAATTAAATAAATTTGTACACAGTTTAAAATGTTAGAACCACGTTCACATGCTGATTATTATAGTGATTTATTTAAAGGGGAACTAGACACGTGACCACTGATCACTATGTGGATGATTTTTGATCTTTAATGTTGTACATTGGTCTTTGTATATTATTGATCTGCCAGGGACTATAGATGAAAAGTAGCCATTGGCTAATTCAGGCATCTTTACATTTATATGTTTATTAAAATGCATTGTCCCTTTAAAGAAATAAATAATAATAATAAAAAAACATATTGTAGTTAACTGTAATTTTACCGCTTTATGTATTTGATATTAATGGTGCAGCAGACACAGCTGTCAGTGATTACTGTGATTGCTGGCCCTGATAATCAATGCATTGTTCTCTGTAAAACAGTAACCAGTAATAAATATTATCTCCCTGATAAAGACAGTAGCTCTAATAACTGGTAAAATGATAAACTGGTGATATTACAGCCTATACATACAGTACGGGGACACATGTGATTCACCTCTGGGTCCTAGTGCCTGCTGTCCGGTCACGCCTGTTCTATTTACAGAGGTCTGTGTGAAAGTCTGCATGTTTATACCATCCAGTCTTTTCATTATATCATGTCTTTTATCAAATAGTCTCTCCTGTAGTCAGGGCTGCCGCCATCTTAGATTACGTCGTCACTAGCGCGTCATCGCCACAAGTCACACAAGCGCCAAACGACCAAAATAAACTTAATCTTTCTCAACTAGAACTATTGATTGATTAGTCACATGACTGTTCCAGGGTTTGTTTTATTTAGTTTCACATCTACCTGTAGATCTATGTTTTTTACACTGATGACAACTTGTTTGTAGTTTTATTTCAGAAAGTTTCACTTTTACAGTTACAGTTGGAAATCTTTGTGGTTGAATACTTTAGTTACATTACAGTAACCAGATTAAACTGTATCAACTAAGTGAATTAATAAATATGACCTGTTTAAAGGCTTTTTCCTGACTTTGATAATTATTAAGGCGCAGGCGACATTGATGAAGGCTGATCTGGGGCGCACTGGGGGCCAGTGAGGCGACTCGCAGCATCCACTTGGTGCCCCGGGCGACATTGATGAAGGGTGATCTGGGGCGCACTGGGGGCCAGTGAGGCGACTCGCAGCATCCACTTGGTGCCCCGGGCGGCTGAGGATGTGGCCGTCATCCTTGGGCGGGGTCCTGCTCCTGTTCCGGTTCCATCTAACCTGGGGGTCGTTCTCTGCTGACTCGGGGCTCGCCGGCGGGCGCCCGCTAGTTACTTGTGAACAATCCAATGACAACTAAATGTCAGTGACTATATTTAGGGCTAAATTTAGACACATTTTGAC
>NW_021145215.1:522504-549820 GCF_900634775.1 Gouania willdenowi | reverse complement strand
TACACACACATGCACACACACCATTATACACCACACACATTATACACACACACACATTATACACACACATTATACACACACACATTATATACACATTATATACACACATTATACACACACATTATATACACACATTATATACACACATTATACACACACATTATACACACACATTATATACACACATTATACACACACATTATACACACACATTATATACACACATTATACACACACATTATATACACACAGGAACAGGTAGAAGAGCAGCACCAGACCTTTAAAAACACCCAATTATATACACACAATAAACACACACACACACACACACATTATATACACATTATACACACACACACACATTATATACACATTATACACACAATAAACACACACACACATTATAAACACACACACACGCATTATATACACAATGTACACACACACACACATCTTTTTAATCCTCTCTTCTAAGCCCCGCCTCCTGCTGATGACCTACATACTGTATGAGTGGGGGAGGGGGAGGGGCTAAAACTGATGGATGTTTATCTGTGGGAACAAACTCACTACACTACAGTACACACAAAACAACACACACAAGTACACAACCATGATGTCAGAGGAAATGCTAGAGGGTTCCTCCAGGCTCAGTAACCATGGTGACAAAGTCTGACCAGTTACAGTTTATCAACAGTTTAACCTCCACAAACGTTCTGAGGTTGAACACCTTTACACACGTCAGAAAGTTCTCTCACAACAGTGAGGAACAAACACTCCTGGACCTGAACCTGAACCTGGACCTGAACCAGGACCTGGACCTGAAGAAGAACCCAGAGGAACCTACATCCAGGTCATCCCTGAGGGACCTTTTTATAATGATCTGAGTCCACAATCTTCACCAGATCCAGACCTTTACAACCCTGAAAAAATCCTGGCGTAGAACCCTGAGTCTAGAACAGAGGTGTCCAATTCCGGTCCTCGAGGGCCACTATCCAGCATGTTTTAGATGTTTCCCTCTTCCAACACACCTGATTTAAATGATTAGGATCGTTATCAGGCTTCTGCAGAGCTGGATGAGGAGTTGATCATTTGAATCAGGTGTGTTGGAAGAGGGAAACATCTAAAACATGCTGGATAGTGGCCCTGGAGGACCGGAATTAGACACCCCTGGTCTAGAACCTCCTCTGACTGTGAGGACGTCACCACTGGATATCTGTCTCCTCAGGACCTCCTCTGGTCCTGGGTCTAGATCCCAGACTAATCTGAGCTCTAATCCCGTTAAAGGTTCCTCTAAACACCTAATGTCATCAAACACGTCCCACAGATTACAGCAGAACAGAGAACGTCCTGGAGGACTATTCTAGTTTCTTTCCTTCTCCTTCAGAACCATAAACTGTTCTAGGTCTGTTACAGGTTCCTCAGGTGGTTCCTTAAGTTTGATCTCACACCTCAGATGGTTCCTAATCTCATTCCTGTGATCAGATTTCCTAAATTCTTCTGTAGTTTTTCTTCTAAACATCTATAAAACGTCTCCTCAGGTCTGAGAGATGGAGAAGTTCTATCTAGTCTGTTAGCATGTCTGTTAGCATGTCTGACAGCTTGTCCGTTAGCTGGTCCGTTAGCTTGTCCATTAACTTGTCCTTTAGCTTGTCTGCTAGCATATCCGTTAGCTTGTCTGTTAGCTTGTCCATGAGCTTGTCTGTTAGCTTGTAAGTTAGCTCGTCCTTTAACTTGTTCCATAGCGTTATCTTGTCCGTTAGCGTTAGCTTGTCTGTTAACTTGTTCGTTAGCATTAGTTTGTCCATTAGCTTGACTGTTAGCATTAGCTTGTTTGTCAGCTTTCCGTTAGTGTTAGCTTGTGGGTCAACCTGACGCAGGCTGTGCTGTGTTGATTTTAGTAACTAAATGTGGGCGTGGCTAAAACACTAAGTTATGCTGCATTCGATTGCACTCGGAAAAATCCGACAGAACAAATCATAAAAGTGCAATTAAACGTCCCTTGAGCTTGGGACCCCGACGCGCGAACTAGAGCAGGAACCAAGCACCCTAAGTCGATATATATTTTCCCAGCATGCATTTTTGCTCCAGTAAAAATATAAAAACAAACATCAGCTGACTGTGACCAGCCATGTTTTCAGAGCTACTGAATGAAACGCATTTACCTCAGATCAGCTGTCATGTACTTGTATATTGATTGTATATGTGCGTATATGCGCACGACCGAAAAATTCATTTTTACTAAAAAAAAAAATTCATTTTAGTTTATTTTTGTTTTCAAAGTGAATGGACACGTGTTTTATTTGTTTACTGGATTGTGTTAGGGTTAGAGTTATAATCTCAGTACGGAGGTAAACTCAGTACGTGACACCGGGTTCCGAGTGCAATGGAATGCAGCATCAGTACCATGATGGGGTCAGATGTTGCAGTGCATTCTGGGATTTGTAGTATGAATAATATCTACATTTTGAGGCAGTGATCTGATCATGTGAACATCAGAGTGACCTGTAAACAGCACACTGTCCCTTTAAGAGTGTGTGTGTGTGTGTGTGTGTGTGTGTGTGTGTGTGTGTGTGTGTGTGTGTGTGTGTGTGTGTGTGTGTGGATTAGCATCCAATCAAACTCTTCCATTTAATCCAGATTAACACACACTTTCCTTTGTGTATTGTGTGTATATCATTGTGTGTGTGTGTGTGTGTGTGTGTGTCCTTTAGTGTCCCAGATGCTACACTAAAAATGCCCCAATGCATGACGGGAAATATGACATCATCAAAGGTTATGTAAAGGCCTCCGACCAGTTTGATAGGAACACACTGTGTGTTACTGTGTGTGTGTGTGTGTGTGTGTGTGTGTGTGGTGTGTTATAATAGCAATAAAGACAACCCCCCCCCCCCACCCCCCCACACACACACACAGTGTGTGTTCCTTTAAGAGCAGATTATAAAAAGAGCGACCTTCACACAGCACATCTGACAATGGACAAGCGAGCATCACTGATTCAGAGAGAGAGAGAGAGAGAGAGAACGCATTGTTTATAGATTAACTCTGAATTAAACAGGTTATAGATTAACTCTGAATTAAACAGGTTGTTAGATTAACTCTGAATTAAACAGGTCATAGATTAACTCTGAATTAAACAGGTTATAGATTAACTCTGAATTAAACAGGTTATAGATTAACTCTGAATTAAACAGGTTATAGATTAACTCTGAATTAAACAGGTCGTTAGATTAACTCTAAATTAAACAGGTCGTTAGATTAACTCTAAATTAAACAGGTTGTTAGATTAACTCTGAATTAAACAGGTTATAGATTAACTCTGAATTAAACAGGTCGTTAGATTAACTCTAAATTAAATAGGTTGTTAGATTAACTCTGAATTAAACAGGTTATAGATTAACTCTGAATTAAACAGGTCGTTAGATTAACTCTAAATTAAATAGGTTGTTAGATTAACTCTGAATTAAACAGGTTATAGATTAACTCTGAATTAAACAGGTTATAGATTAACTCTGAATTAAACAGGTTATAGATTAACTCTGAATTAAACAGGTTGTTAGATTAAGTCTGAATTAAACAGGTTATAGATTAACTCTGAATTAAACAGGTTGTTAGATTAACTCTGAATTAAACAGGTTATAGATTAACTCTGAATTAAACAGGTTATAGATTAACTCTGAATTAAACAGGTTGTTAGATTAACTCTGAATTAAACAGGTTGTTAGATTAACTCTGAATTAAACAGGTTATAGATTAACTCTGAATTAAACAGGTTATAGATTAACTCTGAATTAAACAGGTTGTTAGATTAACTCTGAATTAAACAGGTTGTTAGATTAACTCTGAATTAAACAAACTAAAAATTAACTATGAATTAAACAGGTTATAGATTAACTCTATATTAAACAGGTTATAGATTAACTCTGAATTAAACAGGTTATAGATTAACTCTGAATTAAACAGGTTATAGATTAACTCTGAATTAAACAGGTTATAGATTAACTCTAAATTAAACAGGTTGTTAGATTAACTCTGAATTAAACAGGTTATAGATTAACTCTAAATTAAACAGGTTATAGATTAACTCTGAATTAAACAGGTTATAGATTAACTCTGAATTAAACAAACTAAAAATTAACTATGAATTAAACAGGTTATAGATTAACTCTGAATTAAACAGGTTATAGATTAACTCTGAATTAAACAGGTTGTTAGATTAACTCTGAATTAAACAGGTTGTTAGATTAACTCTGAATTAAACAGGTTATAGATTAACTCTAAATTAAACAGGTTATAGATTAACTCTGAATTAAACAGGTTGTTAGATTAACTCTGAATTAAACAGGTCATAGATTAACTCTGAATTAAACAGGTTATAGATTAACTCTGAATTAAACAGGTTATAGATTAACTCTGAATTAAACAGGTTATAGATTAACTCTGAATTAAACAGGTCGTTAGATTAACTCTAAATTAAACAGGTCGTTTAGATTAACTCTAAATTAACAGGTTGTTAGATTAACTCTGAATTAAACAGGTTATAGATTAACTCTGAATTAAACAGGTCGTTAGATTAACTCTAAATTAAATAGGTTGTTAGATTAACTCTGAATTAAACAGGTTATAGATTAACTCTGAATTAAAACAGGTCGTTAGATTAACTCTAATTAAATAGGTTGTTAGATTAACTCTGAATTAAAAGGTTATAGATTAACTCTGAATTAAACAGGTTATAGATTAACTCTGAATTAAACAGGTTATAGATTAACTCTGAATTAAACAGGTTGTTAGATTAAGTCTGAATTAAACAGGTTATAGATTAACTTGAATTAAACAGGTTGTTAGATTAACTCTGAATTAAACAGGTTATAGATTAACTCTGAATATTAAACAGGTTATAGATTAACTCTGAATTAAACAGGTTGTTAGATTAACTCTGAATTAAACAGGTTGTTAGATTAACTCTGAATTAAACAGGTTATAGATTAACTCTGAATTAAACAGGTTATAGATTAACTCTGAATTAAACAGGTTGTTAGATTAACTCTGAATTAAACAGGTTGTTAGATTAACTCTGAATTAAACAAACTAAAAATTAACTATGAATTAAACAGGTTATAGATTAACTCTATATTAAACAGGTTATAGATTAACTCTGAATTAAACAGGTTATAGATTAACTCTGAATTAAACAGGTTATAGATTAACTCTGAATTAAACAGGTTATAGATTAACTCTAAATTAAACAGGTTGTTAGATTAACTCTGAATTAAACAGGTTATAGATTAACTCTAAATTAAACAGGTTATAGATTAACTCTGAATTAAACAGGTTATAGATTAACTCTGAATTAAACAAACTAAAAATTAACTATGAATTAAACAGGTTATAGATTAACTCTGAATTAAACAGGTTATAGATTAACTCTGAATTAAACAGGTTGTTAGATTAACTCTGAATTAAACAGGTTGTTAGATTAACTCTGAATAAACAGGTTATAGATTAACTCTAAATTAAACAGGTTATAGATTAACTCTGAATTAAACAGGTTGTTAGATTAACTCTGAATTAAACAGGTTGTTAGATTAACTCTGAATTAAACAGGTTATAGATTAACTCTAAATTAAACAGGTTATAGATTAACTCTGAATTAAACAGGTTATAGATTAACTCTGAATTAAACAGGTTATAGATTAACTCTGAATTAAACAGGTTGTTAGATTAACTCTGAATTAAACAGGTTGTTAGATTAACTCTGAATTAAACAGGTTATAGATTAACTCTGAATTAAACAGGTTATAGATTAACTCTGAATTAAACAGGTTGTTAGATTAACTCTGAATTAAACAGGTTATAGATTAACTCTAAATTAAACAGGTTATAGATTAACTCTGAATTAAACAGGTTGATAGATTAACTCTAAATTAAACAGGTTATAGATTAACTCTGAATTAAACAGGTTGATAGATTAACTCTGAATTAAACAGGTTATAAATTAACTCTGAATTAAACAGGTTATAAATGAACTCTGAATTAAACAGGTTATAAATTAACTCTGTATTAAACAGGTTATAGATTAACTCTGAATTAAACAGGTTATAAATTAACTCTGAATTAAACAGGTTATAGATTAACTCTGAATTAAACAGGTTATAGATTAACTCTGAATTAAACAGGTTATAGATTAACTCTGAATTAAACAGGTTATAGATTAACTCTGAATTAAACAGGTTATAGATTAACTCTGAATTAAACAGGTTATAAATTAACTCTGAATTAAACAGGTTATAGATTAACTCTGAATTAAACAGGTTATAGATTAACTCTGAATTAAACAGGTTATAGATTAACTCTGAATTAAACAGGTTATAGATTAACTCTGAATTAAACAGGTTATAGATTAACTCTAAATTAAACAGGTTATAGATTAACTCTAAATTAATTTACACAGACCTACAGACAAAAATCCATTCATAAAAAATACTGACAGGTCATGTGACTCCATGATGACGTCAGAGGAGTTGACAGATAATTAATGAGTTAATCACAGACAGACTGACAGACAGGATGAATTACTGACGGTGACGTAGACCCACCCCAGCTCGAGGCGGTCCGGCCCAGCAGCTCGTGGGTTCGCGGGTTCCAGAAGAATTCCCGCCATTGGCCCCCGCCTTTCCGCTCTTCTTCTTCTTTGGTGCCGGACATGATGGAGCTGCTCTGAGCAGGAGGAAGATGATGAAGAGGAGGAGGAGGAGGATGGAGGTGATGAAGATGATGGAGGATGTCGGTGCCGCTCGATCCGCGCTCTACGTTTCCCGCCCTTAGCGCACGAACCTCCCGCCAGTCCGTTCACAGCCGTCCGTTGTTTACTTGTTTGTTTGGTTGGTTTACGGCGGGAGATGCGCGAGGACAGAGCGGCAGACAGACACCGACGGAGGACAGACACGGATTACGTCACTGCAGTAAAACCTCCCCCACCACAAGTGACGTCACAGCGTCACACCAATCACAGGGCGGCCCTTACAGTGTGTGTGTGTTAGTGTGTGTAAACTGTGTGTATTATAGTGTGTGTTACTGTGTGTGTGTTACAGTGTATGTGTTACAGTGTGTGTGTGTTACTGTGCGTGTGTTTTATAGTGTGTGTGTGTTACTGTGCGTGTGTATTATAGTGTGTGTGTTACAGTGTATGTGTTACTGTGTGTGTGTGTTAGTGTATGTAAACTGTGTGTATTATAGTGTGTGTGTTACAGTGTATGTGTTACTGTGTGTGTGTGTTAGTGTATGTAAACTGTGTGTATTATAGTGTGTGTGTTACAGTGTATGTAAACAGTGTGTGTGTTACAGTGTATGTGTTACTGTGTGTGTGTGTGTGTGTGTGTGTTAGTGTATGTAAACTGTGTGTATTATAGTGTGTGTTACAGTGTATGTGTTACTGTGTGTGTGTGTTAGTGTATGTAAACTGTGTGTATTATAGTGTGTGTGTTACAGTGTATGTAAACAGTGTGTATTACAGTGTGTGTGTTACAGTGTATGTGTTACTGTGTGTGTGTGTTAGTGTATGTAAACTGTGTGTATTATAGTGTGTGTTACTGTGTGTGTGTTACAGTGTATGTGTTACAGTGTGTGTGTGTTACTGTGCGTGTGTTTTATAGTGTGTGTGTGTTACTGTGCGTGTGTATTATAGTGTGTGTGTTACAGTGTATGTGTTACTGTGTGTGTGTGTTAGTGTATGTAAACTGTGTGTATTATAGTGTGTGTGTTACAGTGTATGTAAACAGTGTGTATTACAGTGTGTGTGTTACAGTGTGTGTTACTGTGTGTGTGTGTGTGTTAGTGTATGTAAACTGTGTGTATTATAGTGTGTGTTACAGTGTATGTGTTACTGTGTGTGTGTAAACTGTGTGTATTATAGTGTGTGTTACAGTGTATGTGTTACAGTGTGTGTGTGTGTGTTACTGTGTGTGTGTTTTATAGTGTGTGTGTGTTACTGTGCGTGTGTGTTATAGTGTGTGTGTTACAGTGTATGTGTTACTGTGTGTGTGTGTGTGTGTGTTAATTATAGTGTGTGTGTTACAGTGTATGTGTTACTGTGTGTGTGTGTTAATTATAGTGTGTGTGTTACAGTGTATGTGTTACTGTGTGTGTGTGTTACAGTGTATGTAAACTGTGTGTATTATAGTGTGTGTTAGTGTATGTGTTACTGTGCGTGTGTCTGTTACAGTGTGTGTGTTACTGTGTGTGTGTTACAGTGTGTGTTACTGTGTGTGTGTGTGTTACAGTGTGTGTTACTGTGTGTGTGTGTGTTACAGTGTGTGTGAGGATATTGTATCACTGAAGATGGACGTGAGGCCCACAGATTATAATCATATCATTAATAATTTTATATCTGTATTAATTTTTAATCATTCAATAAAAATAAAAGTTAAGTTTAAAGTAAAAAAAATAAAGACTAAAACAATTAAAACTAACTTTGATTTAAATGTTAAAAATTAAGGTTAAAATAATGATGTGAAAAATGGATTTGACTAATAATAAATATCAACATGATGAAATAAAATGTATTAAATAATTCAAATCAATCACAATTTAAAATGTGTAAAATCATCTAAAACGAGAATAATAATATTCTGTGATGATTAAAGCCGGTTTCAAACTCGTGGCTCGGGGGCCAAAATCTGGCCCTAGGAGCATCTAATTTGGCCCACAAAGTTAAACTGTTGAAAAAAACCTCAAAATCCTTAAATTTTCCTTAAATTATTAAATAATATTTTCTTTAATTAAATAGAAATGTGTCACATTTTCAAACACATGATATCTGTCACTATTGATTTAGTAGTATTTATTTATACTAGTTATTTATGTGTAAACTAGGAACAATAATGTTGAAATGACTCTTTTTCCAACATGAAATCCGTGGCCCACTTGAGGTCACACTGCTCTGTGTTTGGCCCCTGGTTTAAAGGAAGAGTTCATCTTATTTCTGTTATTAATCTGATTATTATTTGTTTTATTAACAGAGTAAAAAAAGTTGGTGCTGATTGGTCGGTGCTGACAGCAGGGTGGACGGTTACCATGAGAACCAGCTCAGAAGTGGGCGTGTCCCAGGTTGGGTCCCTGTCCACCCGCTGAGCCGTCCTGCAGCATGCTCCGCCCCGGCTGTGCTCTGATTGGATAGTCCCCGGGCCACGGGCTCCTGGACAGCAGCTGTTCCACGCTGGGTACCGAGGTCCTGTGGAGAGCCGGGTACGCCGTGGGACCGAGGGTCTGCTGGGAACCATCAGAACCAAAGGGTCCCACTGGGACCGAGGAAGGGTTCAGGTTCTGTAGAGACTGCTCCACAGGGTACAGGTGCTTCTTCTGGACCCGCCCCTGGTTCTGGCTAATGTTCTGGCTGAGGGTCTGCAGGTTCTGGAGGTCCAGTCTGCTGTGGCCCAGTGGTTTATTGTGTGTGTGAAGGTGGTTCTGCTCCAGCGGGAGGAGCTCATGTGCTTTCTTCTGGTTCTGGTTTGTGTCCTGGTCCTGATGGTCCATGTGGACCTGATACTGCAGTCCCTTAGGGCTGTGGCTGTTCCCCGGCTCCTGGTGCTCCACCTGGCTTTGGCTCCGGTCCTGGTGTGGCTCCTTGTCCTGCGCTAACATTTGGACCTGGAACTGTGACGCCTCCTTCTTCTGGCTGTGGTTCTGGTTCTGCTCCTGGTCCATCTGAGCGTGGAACTGCTGCTTCTTCTGGGTCTGGATCTGGTTGTGGACCTGGTTCTTCACGTCCTTCCAGTGCCGGCCCTTGAGGACTGGTTCTAGGTCCAGACAGCGCTGGCAGAGCTCCTTCCCAGGGACGGAGTGGAACAGGACGTGGGCCCCCAGCTGCCTCCAGACCGCCTCCTTCTCTTCTGAGGACCAGGGTCGGCGCCGGGCCTTCTGCTGGACCAGTGGAGCTGGAAGAGAGAGACCAGGTCAGGTTCTGGATCTGATATTAGAAACCCAGTAGGACTCACCAACAACTAGGAGCTGCTCTTTGGACTGTGGAGGAACCTCTGAACTCAGAGAGCCTATGATCTTTGGACCTGCAGAGAAGTTACACTTAGTTACAGTTACAGTGAGTTGCTGCTCTTTGCACTGTGGAGGATTTAGATCTAGACAGCTTTAATGATCCTAAAGTGTCTCCATACACCAGGTCATATATACATTTAAAACAGTCAGTTCATCAGTTTCTAACCATCATGTAGTTCAGCATCTACAGGTGGAAAATGAATAAATAATACAAATGTATCAGTTCATGAGACTCTAGTCCAGGTTTAACATCTGATGGCAGAAGACCTGGTGTTTGGGTTTGTTCTCCTACTGAGCATTAATATAAACCAGGGGCCACATTCTTTATACTGAAGGGCCAAAACTAATGAAATTAAATATGCCAAAGTGTTGAAAATAAACACTTTGAAATTGAAGAACATTTTTTCTTTGTTGTGGAACAAATTATGAAATATCTTCAAAGACATTTAGATAAAGCCAACAAAATGAGACACAACATACCCCTATATATACACATATATATGTACATATATATATATATATATATATATACATATACTGTATATATACATACACACATAGGGGTATGTTGGAGATTAATCTTCTTATAAATCACTGTACTGTATTACATTGATTTTGGTTGAAATAGAGATTATAAGTAGAACATGATAAAAAAAGTGTTTAAAAACACAAACTAAAAACAAACATTTTCATACGGGGCAACGAACCAAAAACCTTGTAAACCTGCTTTGGCCCAAACTGGACGTCCTTGTTTTAAATCATCACTTTATCTTTTTTACCTGTTTCTACCAAAAACAACTTCACTTATTCAGGAACAGTTTTATCTTTGACAGAACGAACAAAGAACACGTGTTAAAAGTTTCACTAGTTTGTCTGGTTTGTTCCAGACATTAAAAGACTTTAACTTCCACAGCAAACGATTCTTTGTTGACGTCACTTAACGACAATAAGAGTCTAGCACGTGTTTTTAACTTCTCTACATACTTAAAGAGTGTGTCCACTAGGGCTGACATGAGTCACAGAGTTACTCGAGGCAAAAATGGTGCGTTGAGGCATCGTTACGTTCCTATGACACGCACTATACAGTGTGTGCAGGGACCACACACCACTAGCGCGTCATCAATGTGTGACAAACATTCTGCATTTAGTTAGCGCCATGGCGTGGAGGAAGCGACAGGGAACGTCTAGTCTGTAATCTCAGCAGCATCAGAGTCAGTCATCTGTGTCAAACACTCAGTGTTAAACTGCTGAGTCACTATCTTCTCCTCCTCATCGTCTCTACTAACTACAGTAATAGTGTATTTAAGGTGATAATCATTTGTTGTGCACAACCGCTGCGTCACATTGTGTCACAAACACGTCAGATAAAAGAAAATACGAGGCGATAAAACACTGCGTTCACACCGGACTAGGGCTGCACGATAAATGCAATTTTTCTGACACATATTGAAACTGTAATTTGATTTACAATTTTTAAAAAGTAGCTTATACAAGTAAATGCATAAGCGTTTCATTTTTTTTTTCCAAATTCCATGTTTTCTACATTAATTTGTTTTTTTTTTTGCAGAAAATGTGTTTTAAACAAAATAAATACTAATAAATAAAAAAACCATAATTAAACAAAATGTATGTCAAAAATAAAGCAAGATACAATTAAATGAGCAGGTGAAGCACCTCGTAGGAGACGTTGTCCATGTTCATGCAGTGCAGGATGCTATGTGTGTGTGTGTGTGTGTGTGTGTGTGTGTGTGTGTGTGTGTGTGTGTGTGTGTGTGTGTGTGTGTCTCACCGTGTGTTCCCAGCTCTCTCCCACTGCTCCCAGTCTGTTCTGAATCCACTGCGCACACACACACACACACACACACACACACACACACACACACACACACACACACACAGAGATAGGAGCTGATAGGTCAGCTCTAAAGTGGGCGTGGCCTACAGGTCCTACCTGTGTGCAGGCCCAGGTGGTCCCACTCCCTCTCCAGGACGTGGTAGAAGTCTGTGGTCCTGGCGGCGCTCTCCCAGTCCCCGTCCTGCAGACGCTCAGCGATGGCGACCTCGCACACGGCCTTCAGCGTGCTCTTCACGGCCAGGGGGGGGCGGCTCCACCGGTTGCCCGCCGCCTTGCGGGCGGCGCCCAGGGCCAGGCTGAGGCGGCCCGGGACCAGGAGATCCTGCAGCGTGCGAACGGACGGGTCCAGGGACTTGGCGGCCAGCAGCAGGCGGCCCAGCTCACGCAGCTTCTGACTCACGTAGTCGTAGGTTTTCAACACGCCGTCCTCGGCCCCCATCAGCCTGTTCCCGTACTTACAGATCAGCCAATCAGATTTCACCTGAGGACAGGAGACACACGTCAAACACGTCAAACAATCACCTCTAATCACTGATCAATAACAAGAGACGATCAATCACTGGTGAACACGTCACACTCAGTCACCAGCTGTTTACAACTGGTAACTAGTGACTACTCAACACACAGGGGACAGGGTGAACAGGTAAAGTGGTGAACAGGTGACAGGGTGAACAGGTAAAGTGGTGAACAGATGACAGGGTGAACAGGTAAAGTGGTGAACAGGTAAAGTGGTGAACAGGTGACAGGGTGAACAGGTAAAGTGGTGAACAGGTAAAGTGGTGAACCAGTAAAGTGGTGAACATGTGACAGGGTGAACAGGTAAAGTGGTGAACCAGTAAAGTGGTGAACATGTGACAGGGTGAACAGGTAAACCTGTGAACAAGTAAAGTGGTGAGCAGGTGCAGCACCTCGTAGGAGATGTTGTCCAGGTTCATGCGGTGCAGGATGCTACTGCAGCTCTCTGAGGCACTGCTACATATAGGCAGCAGACGAGACGCAGCCGCCTGAACCCGCCGCTTCCTGTGAGGTTTGTTCCCACGGTCAGAGCTGGAGTCGCACTCCACGACGGGCTCGGAGACGGGATCCTCAGTGGGCGTGTCCTCTGTGGGCATATCTTTGGAGTCTGGGAGCGGAGCCTTAGACGGGTGGAGGACCAGCTTCTTCCTACAGGTCACCTGATGCTTCCACAGGTCAGCTCGCAGGAAGAAGCCCAGGCACAGCGGGCAGGGCAGGTAGTTCCTAGGGTCCACTTCCTCTGTGGGCTGACGGGACGGCACAATCTCACCACTGCCCTGTCGGATCACCTGAGGACACACACACACACTAAATACTTTGAGCAACTCAGAGCTGCCCTGAAAGAAGCAAAAGGAAGGAAAAAATGGTAATATTAAGTATAATTATCTTTTTTTAACTAAAAATAAACATAAAATCCTAGTAATTTTCGACTCTCTCTCTCTCTCTCTCTAGTACCCCCTGTAGTGTTGTTGCGATACCCCCATTTGAGAACACCAATCTAAATGATCAGAAAGAAAGAATAGTGGTATGATTTTATTTTACTATATAGCCCACCCCTACTCTGATGTCAGACGCTCTGATGACATCACAGACTCACCTCTATGTTGTGCAGGTAGTTTCCTTTGCAGCGCAGGCGTTCCAGCAGCAGGTGGCGTCTCTTGGAGCCAGCGGGCAGGATGCTGGCGGCGTGCACTTCCTGTTGGTCGCCGTGTTTCCTCAGCAGGTGGCGAGCGATCTTCACCTGAGGGCGTTTACAGAACACGCAGAAGTGCTTCTTGTCCCAGTGGCGTTTGCCGTCGTTTCTCGACCTCCTGACGGTCACGCCCACTTTCTTCTTCTTCTCCTCCTCCACCACACCGCGCCACTTCCTTTGGCTCCGCCCCTTACTCTCGGCGGTCGCACGGTCGTTCCACCGCTTGCTCCGCCTTCTTTCTGCGGTCACGTTGTCCTTCCTGAGCTGGCTCCGCCCACCCAGCAAGCGTCTACGGGTTTGACGGACAGGAGGGGGAGGAGAGGGGGGGTCAAGGGTTTTTACATCTGATTGGTCGGAGTAGTCGTCTGAGTCAATCTCCATGACGACCTGTGGGCCAATCAGAGAGGAGAGCGTCATCGTGGTGCATTCAGGGAACACATTTATTACAGTGACTTTGAACTAATGTTATAAATAAGGAGAGGAAATTAAAACTGATCTTGTATTAATCATTTATTGTAATGATTAAGTAATAATAACTGTGATGTTTCTATGTGAAGCATATTGTATTCACTTGAAAAAAAAATATGTTTTTCAGAATATTTTTTGTATGTTTTTCAAAGTAATTTTTTTCATCAGTCTCCTAATGGTATCTATAGTAACCAATGCATCATTTTATTATTTTCATGGAACATGTCATATCCAGGAGAAATGTGGTTATGTCCCTTAGATCTGAATGTTCTTTCCTTCTGAACAACCATAGTTCTCAGGTGTCTGAGTAAATAAAGTCCACCTGTAATGACATCAATATTATGGCTTAAATATAGAATTATCCCCTAGTGTACATTTTTAGCAAATTAAACAATTCGGCCATGTTAGCGCTCAATAAACAAATAAATGTGTTGTGTCAAACGCACTGAGCTCAGATTAAAAAAAAAAATAGTTTGAAAAACAGAAACAAATGAAAATATTAGCATGAAAAACAGGAAAAAAAAAAACATTTTAAGAATAACTTCAAAACACAGGATGAAAATGTGCACAAAAAACCGAACAAAAAAAGTCTGAAAAACAGAAGGAAAAAAAAATAGCAAGAAAAACAGAAGAAAATTGGAACGAAAAACACAACTAAAAATTACGCAAAAACATTTTTCTTTTTCTTTTTAAATAACCCAAAAAACAGAACAAAAAAATTGTCCAAACACAATTTAAACAATGTAAAAAGAAGTCTGAAAAACAGGAAGAAAGTAAATTGTCCTGAAAAAGTCTGGAAAAACTGAATAAAATTAGTCCCAAAAACTTTTTTTTTAATAACCCGAAAAACAAACCAAAAAAACAACAACTGAAAAACAGGTTGTTGTTGTTTTTTTTTTTTTTGTTTGTTTTTTTTTTTCAAGTGAAAGCGGTACGCTTCCGTAAATCGTTAATAATATTAATGTAATAATAATAATAATAATAATAATAATAATAATCCTACTTTCGAGGTGTGTGAACGCTGTGGTCCGGATGTAAGTTCTGGTTCTGTAAACAAATACATACCGTTCATAAAGATCCAGGAACAGTTCTGGTCCTGAGGCTGTAAACCGGGTCACAATTTACACCCGGTTCCAGAGACTCCGACAGGCTGAACCTGCCCCGGGTCCAGGTTCAGGTCTTACCTGGATTCTGGACCACTGAGTAGGCCTTTCTTCTTCTTCTTCTGTGGGTGTTTCTCTTCTTCTTCTTCTTCTTCTTCTTCTGTAGGTGTTTCTCTTCTTCTTCTTCTTCTTCTTTGTGCTAATGGAGATGTAAACACAGCAGAGCGACACCACTGGTGGTCATAGTTGGTACTACAGCAAAACAAAGCGCTGTTTTCATGAGTTTTAACTACAATCTGTCCTTTAATAATGTTTAAAAAATATGAGAATCAGACCTTAATGAAATAATTCAGTGGAGAATAAATATATTTATTTTAAAGTCAATCCATCCAAATAAAAAATAAAAATACTGTCACGTTTCATCAGAAAGAGAAAAATAAACAAATACTTGTATTTTTTTCAATGTGTATGTGTATCTCATTCAAATATTTACACCTAAAACATGTATTTATTTCTGTCAGTTATTTAATCCATCTTAAGAACTCATTACAAAATAAAAACTAATGGTTGAGTGTCTTTGTTTATTTGGTTCTAAACATAATTATCTTAGTTGTTGCTTTATTAAACAGAATTCGTTTTTTTTTTAAAATCTAAAACGTGTAAAAAGTTGTGCTTGTCTCGTGAACACGCACGGGAACGCGCTCGTTTCCGACTGTTTTTTTTTTTTGTTTTTTGTTTTTTAAAGGGAGCTCTGATTGGCCGAGAGGAACCCACCCAGCTGCCGTACGCATGCGCAGTGAAGGCCAAACTTTTGTGTTTGTTTGAGAGTGAAGTTTGACCCAAAGTTTAACAAAACCAGAAAGTTTAGCAAAAGCTCCGGAGCTTCAGCGGGAGTTCGCAGCGCGCTCAGCCGGCCTCGGAGCGCCCTCCCCGGGATGAGGATCGAGTTCGCCCCGCTGAACGTCCCTCTGCGGAGGAGACTGCAGACAGCAGCCGTCCTACAGTGGGTCTACTCCTTCCTGGCTCTGGGTAACGGACCTGTCTGTTATCTGTCTGTTATCTGTCTGTTTCTAAACCAGTGGTTCTCAAACTTTTATGGGTGTTTCCCACTAAATAATCCTGACAAATAACACATGTTCTAATGTATTGAACTAACGGAACAAGTAAAACCATATTTCATAATAAATAAATAAAATAATGAAACTAATCACCTGCATGAAAAACAAATGTAAAAGTGACTAATAGTTAATAATTAGTCAGAAATAAAAGCATTGTTTACAATCTGTGGTAAAAACTTAACAAACCAAAAAGGAAATTAATTTCTCTTTAGGGGCGCACCCCACACTTTGAGAAGCTCTGATTGTGTGTGTGTGTGTGTGTGTGTGTGTCAGCTCAGTGCTGTCTGGCTGCCTTCGTGCTCTTGGCTCTCTCTGATTGGTGGATGGGGGCGGTGCTCTATGCTGGTTGGCTGTGGTTGGACTGGGACACGCCCACCAGTGGAGGTCGGAGGTCAGAGTGGATAAGGAGGTGGAGGCTGTGGGAATACTTCAGGGACTACTTTCCTCTGAGGGTCAGACCAAACTAATCAATATCAATGATCACTGATCAATAATTAATGATCAGTGATAATACATAATCCATAACTGATCAGTGATCAGGACACACACTGACACATCATTGATTGATTGATTACTATTGATGGGTTTGTTACAGTTGATCAAAACAGTTGATCTGGATCCAAAGAAGAATTATATCTTTGGATTTCACCCTCACGGTCAGTAACACGGTCTGTTATTCTGTCTGTCTCTAACCTGTCTGTCTGTAACCCGTCTGTCTGTCTGTCTGTAGGCGTCCTGGTTGCTGGTGCGTTTGGTAACTTCTGCACAGAATCCACTGGTTTCTCGGAGCTGTTTCCTGGTCTCAGGTCTCACCTGCTGATGCTGCCGTTCTGGTTCAGGGTTCCTTTCTTCAGAGACTACATCATGTGTGGAGGTAGTGGACCAGTCTAAACCCACTGTAGTTTAGTGCACGGGTTCTTCACTTTGGAGGAACAATGATAGACGTGTTCTTTCAAAATAAGAGTCGGTGGAATAATGCCTCTGTGTCCCAGGTCTGGTGTCCAGCTCTAAGGCCAGTCTGTCTCACCTGGTCAGTCGTCCTGGGGGAGGGAACGTGGCGGTGCTGGCGGTGGGCGGAGCTCCAGAGGCGCTGGATGCTCGCCCGGGCGCGCTGACCCTTCAGGTACGAGGTCACCTGGTGAACAGGTCATGTGACATGTAATGCGATGCTTCGCTCTGTGTTGAAGGTGCGCAGCAGGAAGGGCTTCATCAAGCTGGCTCTGAAACACGGGTGGGTGGAGCTTGTGGAGGGCGGGGCTCTGAGGGGAGGGGGTGGGGTCAGAGCGTGCTGTGATGTGATTGGTTGTCGTTGCAGAGCTCAGCTGGTTCCTGTGTTCTCCTTCGGTGAGAACGAGCTGTTTGACCAGATGGACAATCCCTCAGGCTCCTCCCTCAGGAGGCTGCAGGTCAGCGGACACGCCCTCAGACACGCCCTCGGACGCTTTGCATTATGGGGTGTCGTGTGCTGTTGTTGTGTTTACAGAACAGGCTGCAAAGCATCATGGGAATCGCTCTGCCGATGTTTCACGCTCGAGGAGTTTTTCAGTACAGCTTCGGTCTGATGCCGTACAGGAAGCAGATCAGCACCGTGGGTACGCAGTGCACGTACATGAACGGATACCGACCACACCGTGCAGATACAGACACCAGACATCTGTCTAGTCTACACCACGTTCCCGTGACTCTAACATCTGACGTGTTTCTGTGATTTCCTCAGTGGGGAAGCCGATCGCAGTGTCTCAGACGCCGTCCCCGAGCAGCGAGGACGTGGAGCGTCTCCACTCCGTCTACCTCCAGAGTCTGACGGAGCTGTTTGAGGAGCACAAAGCCGCCTACGGCCTGGACCAGGACCAACACCTCACCTTCATCTGATGCTAACGCTGCTAGCATCACGTCTCTGTATTTCAATAGGAACCGTGTCCTCATGGTGCGTTTAAGGGCCTCGTTAATAGGAAGTGTGACTGTTACTGTGTGAAGACAGGATGTGATGTCACATGCTGCCCTGTGATTGGCTGAATAAGAATGTTTACACGTCTGAAATCAATAAATGTTTGTCCTCACTTTGTTTTTTAACCTCAAGCTTTGTCAGAACTTTCTGAGCATGTTTTTATCTCTCCTAACTTCACTTCCTGTTCAGGTTCATGTGACAGAGGCTCCGCCCCCTCAACCTCAGCCTATCACTTTGAATCAAAACTGAACCCGGACAATAAAAGGATACTAAGGAAGCCATATTGTAGATATCTGAGGTCTGAACCCAATGGAACAGGAAGTGAATCATCTGTTACCGTGACGATTAACCAGAGACGGTGATGATAAAAATACAAACTTTAAAGGGTTCGTTACAACACACGTGTACGTGTTTTTAAGTCATTTTGTCTCAAAAACTAAACACTGTAAATATTTGTGCTTTAAATATATGTATATTATTGTTCAACAAAAGCCGATTTGAATGTAATAACACAAGATACATAGATATACTTTATTTCCTTTGAAAAATATAAATATCTTACAAAAAGTGAAAACAACACAAAGTACAGTATCTTATTTTGATCTGTTCAATAACATCACAGGATCAATCAAACTGATACATCATCAGTACTAGTGCATGGTAGTTTACAGTAGAACATAGTGTCAGACCAATGTGATCATTATATGACCTGTATCTGATCTGGTTAGAACAGGCTGAACAACACAATTCAGATTAATTCAACCTCTGGGCCGTTCCCTGGCCCCGCTGGGTAGGGCCCCTAATAATCAGAATGATAACAATATGGTTCCTGGCACTGCTGGTCCTAGGAACCACGTATGTTTACGTACACAGTTCCCTGGTTACGTGTGCTTGGCCCCCTAATAAGGCAAAACCTGTTTGAAAGGCAAATACGTATTTGGTAATTGAAAATGTTAAAAGTGACATGTATACATTGAATCACTTGTGTGACCTGCCTCAGGAATATTGATGTAAATGAGCAGTTTAGATATAATCTGGCACATTTACAATCTGTGTACAACGTGTCTATGATTGTTCATTAATGTGTGTTGTCCCAATCAAATAAATACATGAAAGTATCTGGATTTGCTGTGTTACATAATGCAGGAGAAACAGAAGACTGACCTTGACCTTAAATATGAAATTGAGTAAAGGTCAAGGTCACACATTGAAAGGAAATGTTGTTCAATGGTACCAGTCTGAGCACTGTGTCTCAATGTGTGGCCAAGTTATAGAGACATCATGAACTTTGACCTCTACTGATCTTTTTACTTTTACAATTGTCAAATACAAATATGTCATTTGTATGAGAAAGAAATAAGGTTTTATGTGTTTCATGTTGGGCTCTGATATAAATATGTGACATCTGTCAGGTTAGAACTGAACTAAACATTTCCTCACACTGATCATTCATTCTCTGTCTCTACTGCACAAACACTTTGACACAAAGGTTCAAATGTGGGTCACAGTGGAATCTGGTACAGATCACATTTTAAATGATCATTATATATATATATATAATCTGAAGTGAGCTTTAAGGCTTGTAGTGTGAACGAGACCATTATGTGTGTGGGGGGCGGTTTGGGATCGCACGCAGATTGGGATGTGATCTTAGTTTGGCCCCCTCCTCAAGATCAACATCAGGATCAACATCAGGATCAGGATGGTGAACAACCTCCTCCAGCTCCACGGCCCTGTGAGGAGAGAGAAGGTTGTGTGAGGTCATCACTTCATGTCCATTTAGCACGCACGCACGCACACACACACGTACGCATGCACACGCACACACACGTACGCATGCACATGCACACACACATGCACACACGCACACACACACACACACATGCACACACGCACACACACATGCACACACCTCAGCTGACGTCTGTTTCTTCTAAAATCTTTCCAATGATTCCTGCATAAAAACAGTAAAACACGAAAGTTAAAATGTATTTATACTAAAACACATTTATATAGTTTATATTCTCACCTGTAATAAATGACAACAACCACAATAAAAACTAAAACACCACTAGCAATGATTCCATATCGGTTTCGATGTTGGGCATCAGGTGGATGAAGATGATCTGAAACAGAGACGCAGTGACTCAGATGTTCAGTGTCCATCAGACTCTGAGGAACTCACCACTCATAGATGCTGAGGTGATGTTCTTCACTACTCCAGGTTCCTTAGTGACTTTGTCATGGAGAAAGGCGTCCATTGCTGACAGTGTTAAAGGTGAGAGAAGCTTCATGTTAAAGGTGGAACGACATAATGTGCAAGAACGTGATATTAAAACATCACAACAACTATCATCAGCGGTACCACAGGTGTTCTCTCTGTTTCACTCAATCAAAGCACAGTTTCTATGTCTGCATTAAAGGATTATTTTCAACATCTCCAGAAGAAACTAAAGTCAAACTCACCTGAAGGACCAACTCTCAGACTGATGGAACAGGATGCATTTCCACCAATAACTGATCCAATAACTGATCTCTGCTGACGAGATGAGTTTCTCCGGAAGATTCGACACTCATAGGTTCCTTCATCATCTGGTGTCACGTTCTTCAGAATCAAACTGATGGTTCTGTTCTCTATCTGTAGATGTACTCTGTCTCTGTAGGACTGGAGCTGATATTCTGGATCAAACAGTTGATCTTTGTACAGGAGAACGTATCCATCCTTCCGGCCACTTCTTCTCCATTCCACTACGATGTTGGTTTCTCCATCAGGAACTTCACATGGTAGAGTGACATCACCTCCAGGTTCTACTGAGATGATCCTTTGGTCTGAGGAGAAACAGAGCAGAAAGGTTGAACAGCCAATCAGATCCACAGATATTCATCAACAGCTCAAGGAGCAGCTTCTCCTCCTGAAACAAGTTACCATAGCAACCGTGTCTACATTAAACTGAACCTGAATTTGTTAATCCTGGATGTCTCTGACCCCAGGATTAACAAATCCAGGATCTACACTGATCTAGTTAACGACTGTGTGATGATGAACAGATCAGATTAAAGGTCTTTATCCTCATATCTCTGAGTTAATGAGCTTCATCAATCCTAGATCAGATTAACTCTAGAGCATTAACTACGATATATACAGTGTTATTATCACAGTTTGTCTCAACAGTCCATGTAATAGGATTGAGATAGAGGCGGAGCTAGAGGCCTCAACTTGGCCCAAATGTAGTCGTTGAAATTAGGTTATTATTGGACCGTCCAGCGTAGTTCAATTTGAGCCCTTATTTAGTCGTTGATATTGTGGGTTTTTATTGTCAAAATGTGTCTAAATTTAGCCCTAAATATAGTCACTGACATTTAGTTGTCATTGGATTGTTCACAAGTAACTAGCGGGCGCCCGCCGGCGAGCCCCGAGTCAGCAGAGAACGAGCCCCAGGTTAGATGGAACCGGAACAGGAGCAGGACCCCGCCCAAGGATGACGGCCACATCCTCAGCCGCCCGGGGCACCAAGTGGATGCTGCGAGTCGCCTCACTGGCCCCCAGTGCGCCCCAGATCAGCCTTCATCAATGTCGCCTGCGCCTTAATAATGATCAAAGTCAGGAAAAAGCCTTTAAACAGGTCATATTTATAAATTCACTTAGTTGATATAGTTTAATCTGGTTACTGTAATGTAACTAAAGTATTCAACCACAAAGGTTTCCAACTGTAACTGTAAAAGTGAAACTTTCTGAAATAAAACTACAAACAAGTTGTCATCAGTGTAAAAAACATAGATCTACAGGTAGATGTGAAACTAAATAAAACAAACCCTGGAACAGTCATGTGACCAATCAATCAATAGTTATAGTTGAGAAAGATTAAGTTTATTTTGGTCGTTTGGCGCTTGTGTGACTTGTGGCGATGACGCGCTAGTGACGACGTAATCTAAGATGGCGGCAGCCCTGACTACAGGAGAGACTATTTGATAAAAGACATGATATAATGAAAAGACTGGATGGCATAAACATGCAGACTTTCACACGGACCTCTGTAAATAGAACAGGCGTGACCGGACAGCAGGCACTAGGACCCAGAGGTGAATCAAATGTGTCCCCGTACTGCATGTATAGGCTGTAATATCACCAGTTTATCATTTTACCAGTTATTAGAGCTACTGTCTTTATCAGGGACATAATATTTATTACTGGTTATTGTTTTACAGAGAACAATGCATTGATTATCAGGGCCAGCAATCACAGTAATCACTGACAGCTGTGTCTGCTGCACCATTAATATCAAATACATAAAGCGGTAAAATTACAGTTAACTACAATATGTTTTTTTTATTATTATTATTTATTTCTTTAAAGGGACAATGCACATTAATAAACATATAAATGTAAAGATGCCTGAATTAGCCAATGGCTACTTTTCATCTATAGTCCCTGGCAGATCAATAATATACAAAGACCAATGTACAACATTAAAGATCAAAAATCATCCACATAGTGATCAGTGGTCACGTGTCTAGTTCCCCTTTAAATAAATCACTATAATAATCAGCATGTGAACGTGGTTCTAACATTTTAAACTGTGTACAAATTTATTTAATTTTGATTAAATAAATTAATCTCATGATGACACATTTGTTAATGCAGTCCATGTACGATCAGTTTATTTTATTTTATTTTATTTTCATTACTAGGAGGCGGAGCACTTTTAGTTTTCCCTCTCTCTAACAACCAATCACAGCTCTGTATCAGACTGCATCACACCCAGTGACAGGATTAGCCACACCTCCTCACTCAGATCGAACTTTCTAGAAACTTCTAGAATCACTTTAAAGCTCAGAGTTCTTACTAGGAATACTGAGGCTAAATTAGGAGCTAGCGCTGCATTTATGTAGCTACACCTGAACGAGGTAACATATTAATAATAATAATAATAATAAAAATAATAATACATCCGGTTTCCTCTCCACGTGTTTCTGAGCGGTAGGAACTAAAAAAACTAAACAATAAAAGTCCAGAAAACAATAAGCAGTAATAATTATGTTCTCTGTGGTAAAGATAGTAGCTGTAATAACTAATAAAATAATAAAGTTAGTGATATCACAGCCTTTACTAACAAATAAAGAATAATGTACAACATTAAAGACTAAAAAAAAAACAATCACACTTACCTGAAAACACAAAGGTTCCATAAATGACCAACAGCTGAAAACAGACAGTTTTCATGGAAGAGACGTCCAAACACGGTCCTCGAGAGCCGGTGTTCCACACAGCTGAGGTTAGAACATCCAGTTAGAACCTCTCCACAGCACCACCTAGTGGCTGGAGGTCTACATAGGTCAGCAACATCCAGTTATTAACCTTATACATAAATCTAAAACTAAAGCTGCCAAATATAATCTATGCAGCTGTTCACTGGTTTATTTCACACTATTATAACTGTTATTGTTTAGAATAACCAAATAAATACATGAAAATACTAAAATACTCTTCTTTTTTTATTGTGAACACAAACCAACATATTACAATCACACACACACACACACACACACACACACACACACACACACACACACACACACACACACACACACACACACACACACACACACACATATATATTCACTAACAATGTAGTTAATCAGTTCATTAAACAATGTCATTATTTCATAAGCTGATTAAAACATAAAGGTAACACTAAAAAACACTATTGCACACATTGACAGCAGATATATTTGATATGATTTTATATAAATAATAAATTACTGCACCAGGTGCAATGTTAATGCATTATTATAATTATTACCACTAACTATTGCATTAACACCTCCAACGTTTAGCATAAATTTGCTATTTTCAAATAACCATCATTTATTCCCACATGGTTAAATGTTGAGTATTCTGAGTCTACCTGTGTCTGTGTCGTGGCTCCGCCCCTGTTTCTCCTCTGTTCACAGCACATGATGAGTCACTGTCAGACATCATTTATAACAATGTTGGGTTATGCATTTCTCAGGCCTTCAGTGAGTTCTACCTAAATAATACACCTTATTATACCGTTAATATGACATCACAGCTTTAGGAGCCATACACAGATACATTACATCACCATTAATATAAGCTGTTCCAGCAACACTTCATTTGTAGAGCATTTAGAATCAATAAGCTCACATTCATCATTAAGAGTAAGAAACTAAGATCACAGATACTGGCAAATGTAAAAAATAAAAGCTGATTTTAAGAGATTAATCAACAAAGTGTTAATAAGTCCATCAAAAGTATATGTGAGCGTAAACAAATTCGTCCAATAAAATGCGCATTGTCAGCATTTCATATAAGACGAGGAGACAACGAAACCAACAATTCATTTCAAATTAAAAAAGTAAAGCAAACACATTTGTTTTGGAGAAAATACAACAGCAAAACAACTGAACGCCTCACGTTATTTACATTATAAAATACAGTGGATTAGAATAAAATTTTAATTTGTTTTGACATTTTATTTTGTTAGCATTGATTGATTACTGACAAAATAAAATGACAAAAACCTATTAAAAATGTACGTGCATACATTTACCCCCCCTTAAACACATTTACTCCCCCTTAAACATGTTTACTCCTCCTTAAACACATTTACTCCCCCTTAAACACGTTTACTCCCCCTTAAACATGTTTACTCCCCTTAAACATTTACTCCTCCCTTAAACACATTCACTCCCCTTAAACACATTTACTCCCCCTTAAACACATTTACTCCTCCTTAAACACATTTACTCCTCCTTAAACACGTTTACTCCTCCTTAAACACGTTTACTCCTCCTTAAACACATTTACTCCCCCTTAAACACATTTACTCCTCCTTAAACACGTTTACTCCCCCTTAAACACATTTACTCCCCCTTAAACACGTTTACTCCCCCTTAAACACATTTACTCCCCCTTAAACACATTTACTCCCCCTTAAACACGTTTACTCCTCCTTAAACACATTCATCCCCTTAAACACATTTACTCCTCCTTAAACACATTCACTCCCCCTTAAACACATTTACTCCTCCTTAAACACGTTTACTCCTCCTTAAACACATTTACTCCCCCTTAAACACATTTACTCCTCCTTAAACACATTTACTCCTCCTTAAACACATTTACTCCCCCTTAAACACATTTACTCCTCCTTAAACACATTTACTCCCCCTTAAACACATTTACTCCTCCTTAAACACGTTTACTCTCCTTAAACACGTTTACTCCCCCTTAAACACATTTACTCCTCCTTAAACACATTTACTCCTCCTTAAACACATTTACTCCCCCTTAAACACATTTACTCCTCCTTAAACACATTTACTCCCCCTTAAACACATTTACTCCCCCTTAAACACATTTACTCCTCCTTAAACACGTTTACTCCTCTTTAAACACATTTACTCCCCCTTAAACACATTTACTCCCCCTTAAACACATTTACTCCCCCTTAAACACATTTACTCCTCTTTAAACACATTTACTCCCCCTTAAACACATTTACTCCTCCTTGAACACATTTACTCCCCCTTAAACATGTTTGTAATTCTTCTCTAGTCTGCATTTACTTCACCCACTGGAGTGTCACGTTTAAGGGGGAGTAAATAGTTCCTTAATAGCTACAAAGAGGTTTATGCAGTTGATGTAACACTCTTCTTTTCTACTGCTGAGAAGCCGCAGCAGTCACAGATTTTTTTGGGTCACAGATGCGCGTCTATGTATATATTGTCTATGGGGTGTGGAGCCTAAAAGAACAAAAACCAAACTCAGTCGGTCTAAAAACAATGGTTCATCTCTCATATTTCTCTTCGACTCAGTTTCTGAATGGATTTAGTGAGTTTATTCCACTAATCGTTTCAGGTCCAGGCTTCAGTGTAAAGTGAACTATTGTCATGCAGGACAAAAGGGGAGGAGCTTGAGCACCATCCATAAAGTCAGTAAAATGATGGTCCATTGTTCTATGAATCTGTGATAACCACATTTATTTATTCATCTGAATAATATCCACTGTTATCCAGGAACGTTTATTATTATTATTATAGTCATCTTAAAGATGGAAATCATGGTTTTAATCACTAATAAAATGGTTCAAAGGGAATAAAAATTGTGACAATAGGTGTAAAAGTGGTGGAAAAGGTTTATAAGCGCTGAACATCTATTAAAAGTGAAAAATATTGCATAAAAGTCATTGAAATGTGATGTAGAAGTGTCAGAAATGAGAGTAATGTAGCAAAAATACATTAAAAGGAGCAAAAATATGGCAAAAAAAGAGATGAAAGTAGGTTAAAATATTGTAGGAGTTTTAATAACTCTTGAGGTCACTGTGTTGGAGGCTGTAGGTAAACAAAGAGCATGAGAACAACTGCTGTAGGTCTTCAACACATTTATCCTACAGTACAGGCCTGAGGTGTTGATAAATAATACAGTTATGAACAGAGAAAAAACAACAAAACATGACGATAAGATACAGATGAATTATGAACTCAATGTTTACAAAGATCAGGAATCATTTGTGCATTTTATTTATAGTTCACAGAACAAATGAGCAACAACAACATCTGTTTGGTTTTTCTGTAAACATGTTTACATAATAATAAATAAACAATAGTAACTCATATAATCACATTGACATATTTATCAAGTTAAAGATAAATAAATCATTAGCACAGAATAAACTATAAATAGAAATAGAAAATAGAGGTAAACTTTGCTTAACTTTGTAACAGTTTCTTAAAAAAACATACTTTAGGTTTTATTTGATCACAGTTTGAAAAGTTGAGAAACTAAAGTAGTTTTCAGTCATTAATACTTAATAGAAAAGTATAAACATGGTGTTACAATCACAGTGTTCTCCTGTGGGAGGAGCTAAACAGCTGGAATTAGTTTGACTTCTTATTTTTAGTCTTCACTTTTTTTTAGTTCACTTTATTATTTTTTAGAGCAGATTTGCTAGTTTTTATTCTCTGAAAATGTTTAGTTTAGTAGCCATTAGCTTGTAGCTATTAGCTTAAAGCTATTAGCCTGTAGCTTTTAGCCCTTAGCTATGAGCT
>NW_021145215.1:350004-515004 GCF_900634775.1 Gouania willdenowi | reverse complement strand
AAAATGACTCCAGAATCACACTACAATAACAAAAAACAATATTTATAGAAAAAATACAACACACACACACACACACACACACACACACACACACACACACACACACACACACACACACACACACACACACACACACACACACACACAGTAACACACACACACACACACACACACTGATCTTACCAGTGATGGTGATGTTGATTCTCTCACTAGTTTCTCCATCTCTGCTCTCACACCAGTACACTCCAGAGTCCAGGATGAACAGGTAGTGAATATAACATGAGGAGTTTCCAGGTTCTCCCCACCCATGTCCACACTGGACCTCCCGTCCATCTCTGCTCCTCCAGGTGATGTTTGATGGGTGAAGGTCACAGCTCAGAGTCACAGAGTCTCCAGAGAAGAACTGGGAGCTGCTGGGCCTCACAGTGATGAGCTGGTGTGATGGACTGGTGTCCCAGTAGGTGGATGTTGGGAGCAGTGGGAGGAGCTCTTTGTCACCTGGTTGTTGTTGTTGTGAGGCAAACATCAGCAGTGAGCTCAGGCCTGAGGAGGAAAGCTGTTAGTGGGAGTTTAGGTGGAAGGACACAAGGAGAACTTCTACTCACACAGCAGACACAGAGCTTCCTCCATGGTGCTCACAGCTCACACTCAGAGACAAGACTCCGCCCCCTTCTTCTGAACCAGTGTGGTTTGGTCTGTGCAGCCTCTCACTCTCATTCAGGAAACAGCAGGACGTCCTGTGTGCAGTGACATTAAGTTATTCTAGTCCTTCACTGACTGTTGGTTCCATCTGTGGTTAATCATGAGAGTCCTTCTACTTATTGTCTCTCCCTGGTAACCACCCACCACCACATACCCCCACCACTCAACCCTGTCTTTCAGTGACTAACGAGGGGTGGAGCCACCTGATCAGGAGCTGCTGATTGGTTCTTCTCTGCTGTGTAGGACCAATCATCTCTGGAGCCAGTTTTTATAAGGACTGCTAGATGGTCTCTATCTATCTACTACATGTGCTGGTTTAGAAATCACTTCTGTTGGTCATTATAAGGAGGTACAGGATTCAGACCAGTTGGGTACCCTACATTTACAGCACGTAGGTAACGTTGAGGTTAGTACCAGATTAGTCAGCCTTTAAGTTCTTTTTGTTTCTGCTGTGATTAGAGAGGTTGATAGACTGAGGTTTGGTTATGTCAATTACATTGATTTAGAACAACCTATTGGTTCCTACCTCCCCCACATCTGGATTAAAAGTGCTCTGCTGATAAATAAAAGGCTTGTTTGCATAATGTCTTTGTTGTGGTTCTTCAGTTGTGTCTGTCTGTTTACAGTCTACCTTTTTGTGGGTGCAGCACTAGGTCCATCAGGTGTTGGAAGGTGGTCCTGAACAACACAAATGGAAGCGTGACTAATTGGTAGAAACTGTATGGAATGGAGAAGGTTGATGAGAGAATCTGCCAGTAGCCCTTAGTTAAAAACCGGTCCAGGCATACCTGTCAAGTATCCCGTTTTGGTCAGGAAACTCCCGTATTTTACCCGTTTCCCGCCGTCTTCCCGTATTATTATATTCCCGTAAATATCCCGTATTTTACTGTAGTAATAATTTAAAGATGTCTTACTAAACTGAACGCAGTCACGAGCCTTGCGAGAACTTCCACCTGAAATGGCCTGAGTGACAGTTCTCACGAGATTAGATTAGACTAGTTTAGATTAGATTAGATTAGATTAGATTAGATTAGATTAGATTAGATTAGATTAGATTAATGCTGACATCAGCAACAAACCCAGAACCAACAGAACAGAGATGATGAATGAAAACGTTCTGGTGATAAAAACTAAGAACTGGTGTAAATATGTTATAAAATATAACATAGAGTTTATCTTCATAAAGACCATCAGGATGTGACACAGTTACACGTTCTGTTAGATTAATAACTGATATTTTAACGTCTACCACAGCAGAAGGAACCACGTAAGTCACCATGAAAAATCATCCAATCACAAGCTCCACAAATATACACTGTTTATAAAGTGTTAAATAATGTAAAGTCTGTAATAAATGTCTATAATAAGTCATTAGTGAATACCAGAGAACCATATGAGTGAACATGAGAAATTATAATAAAATATATATTAAAAAAAATTGTTAATGTCAAACTTAAAGACAAACAATGTTAAATTAACAGTAAATATTTAACATGTTGACTTGTATATAAATTATAAGTATATTAAATAAACACATGTGATTCATATACACATTTATGTTTTTATTTAGGCTGTTTTATAATTTAGGAATTAGGGCTGGGCGATATATCGAGATTCAAGATGTATCGAGTTTTCTATTTTAGCGATATAGAAAACTAATATATGCTTGCACACAGAGCACCCCGGTTCGATTCCCCACTGGGGAAATGGGCTGCCAGTGTGGGTCCTTAGGCAAGACCCTTCACGCTACTGCCTACCTCATACAATGATGAGAGACAATGAAATGAATGACATGCCGGCTCAGACGTCGCCCGGCCAAACAAGGTCTGCGTCAGGTGCTGGGGAACCAGAGCACCTCGATGTAAAATGGGCTACTGGAACAAGGAGGAAATGGGCGAGATGCGAGAACAGGGCTCTGATGGAATGCTACTACTCCAGTAACCCTAGCCAAACAACTAGTAGCTCAGTGTTCCAACATCCACAAACGGCAACTGCTATCACAACTTGAGATTGACGAGGTACAACACCAATGCTCCTGCAATGGGGAGCCAGGACACGAGGTCAGAGGGGAGTTAACACCAGCCCCCCAATGGAGATTGGGTATGAAGCCCCAATAAGTGCAATCACGCTGAACAAGGCAGCGACTGACCTGAAAAATAAGATCATGTCAAAAATGTCCAGCAGGCAACCCCGAAGCCAATTACAGAGGCTAAGAGAAGTACCGCCAGAAAGTCTCCTAGAAGATGTGAATGCAGCTCTGAGAGCAATTCCTACATCAACCATCACTGAAACCAATGAGCTGATATACTCCACAGCAGCAGTGATCCTAGAGACGCTTGGCTATCGTAAGAGCAACCATGAGATGAAATACCCACCATGGAAAAGAAGGCTGGAGGCTAACATCAAGGCAACATGGAGAGAAGTGAGTTGTCTTGAAAGGTGCAATGAAAAAGCAAGTGCCCAAAGGGTACAGCCAGATGCCCATACCTGAAGCATTGGAAACTGCCAAACAAAGGCTCCAAGCCTTGGCCAGCAGCCTAAAGAGATACACGAGAGACAACGAAGCCAGACGAGTAAATCGTCTGTTTGCAACTCAACCAGTGAAAGTGTACGCTCAGTGGCAGGGTAACAATAGCAGAGCAGACCCACCAAGGCTGGAAACTGAACAGTACTGGAAAGGCATATGGGAGAAGGAGGCAACACACAACAGTTATGCACAGTGGCTGGTGGCTCTGAGAGAGGACCACAGCAACCTCCCTGAACAGAATCCAGTCACAGTCACGGTGGCAGACATCCAAGAAAGAGCCTCAGGTATGAAAAACTGGACAGCACCAGGCCCTGACATGATACACGCCTACTGGCTTAAGAAACTCACGGCACTCCATGAGCGCTTGGCAGCACAAATGAATGGTTAACCGAAGGGCGTACAATCCTGATCCTGAAGGATCCCTCAAAGGGTACAGTCCCATCCAACTATCGCCCAATAACCTGCTTCTCCACAACGTGGAAGCTCATGTCCGGCACCATAGCGGCTAAGATAAGCAGGCACATGGATCAATACATGAGCACAGCTCAGAAGGGAATCGGCAAAGATACCAGAGGTGCCAAACACCAGCTCCTGGTAGACAGAACAGTTGCTCGAGACTGCAGAACCCGACATACTAACCTGAGCACTGCCTGGATTGATTACAAAAAGGCCTACGAGGGTTCCACCCCAAATCCAGCACTCTGAGACTGTACGCTAGCCGGAAGGAAGGAGGACGAGGACTAGTGAGTGTGAGAGCTACTATCCAGGATGAAACATCCAAGATCCATAAGTTCATCAAGGACAAGGCTCCAACAGATGACGTGCTCAGTGAATGTCTCAGACAATGGGGAACAGAAGATGAGGTGCTGGAGGTTCCGTCATGGGAGGACAAGCCCCTACATGGGATGTACCACCCAAACATAACTGAAGTGGTGGATATCAGGAAATGGTACCAATGTCTAGACAGAGCTGGACTAAAGGACAGCACAGAGACACTCATCATGGCTGCACAGGAGCAGGCCTTGAGCACCAGAGCAATAGAGGCCCAGATCTACCACACCAGACAAGACCCCAGGTGTAGACTGTGCAAAGAGGCCAATGAGACAATCCAGCACATAACTGCAGGGTGGAAGATGCTGGCAGGGAAAGCTTACATGGAGCTCCATAACCAAGTGACTGGTATAGTGTACAGGAACATCTGTGCAGAGTATGGGCTGGAAACCCCAAGGTCAAAGTGGGAAACACCTCCAAAGGTGGTAGAGAATGACCGAGCCAAGATCCTGTGGGACTTCCAGATACAGACGGACAGAATGGTAATGGAGAACCAACTAGACATTGTGGTGGTGGACAAAGAGCAGAGGAAAGCCGTTGTGGTTGTCATAGCAACACCGAGTGACTGCAACATCAGGAAAAAGGAACACGAGAAACTAGAGAAATACCAGGGGCTCAGAGAAGAGTTGGAGAAGGTCTGGAGGGTGAAGACATCAGTGGTGCCCGTGGTCGTCGGGGCACTCGGGGCAGTGACCCCCAAACTGGAGGAGTGGCTCCAGCAGATCCCAGGAAATACATCAGACATCTCAGTCCAGAAAAGTGCAGTTCTAGGAACAGCAAAGATACTGAAGAACCCTCAAGATCCCAGGCCTCTGGTAGAGGACCTGAGCTTGGAGGAAAAAAAAAAAAAAAGAGACCGCCCGCTGAGGGTGAGGAAGAGATTTATATATATATATATATATATATATATATATATATATATATATATATATATAATAGCTTATTTTGTATCAAAATATTAGTTTTAGGAGTCGCTGTTTTTACTTCTCAGAACAACATGTTAGATGATTAATGAGTGTCACATATTGATCAGCTGTTTAGTAATAAATGTGTCTGTGTAACATTTAGCATCAGTAAATTTAATCCAGAATTGTTTTTCTGGTCAGACTTTATTTGATAAAAATATCTAGATTTATATCATATATCATTATTTTGATAAAATATATTGAGAGATGAGTTTTGGTCCATATCACCAGCCCTAGTAGGAATGTTCACAGTATTTTAATGTTAACAAAGGTCGACCTACCAGATTATAATCACATTATGGTATTTAGTAAATGTTTGACAAGTGGGTATTTTAGATTTATTGTACATATGTATTAAAATATAAGGGATACTGGAGCTTGGTTGGGGGGGTGGGACGACTGGTAGTGGGCGCCAGAAAACTTCCCTTATTTTCAAATCCAAAACTTGACAGATATGTGTCCAGGAGGTCATCAACCTGGGGCATAAGGTATTCATCAAACGGTGACACTTGATTTACCTCCTGATAGTCCACACAGAAACACGTTTATGCTGAGGTAGTCTGTAGGGTTGAGAACGTATCGTTACCCTGGGTTGCGTGTCTATTTTGCTGAAATATAACTGTGAAACAAAGCATGTGCATTAGTGAAAAACGCTGCAAGCGTATGGGGTGCCAAGTGTAAAGATTTTTTTACCTCTATATACATTTAACCATGTATTTAGAGGTAAAAAAAAATAAATAAAAAATCATTAAATATAAATATTTAAATCTAAATCTAAATGGTATATGTTATGTCTAAATGTTAAATCTATATCCAAATTTTAAATCTAAATGTTATATGTTATATCTAAATGTTAAATCTTATATATAAATGTTAAATCTAAATCTAAATGTTTAAATCTAAATCTAAATATTAAACCTAAATCTAAATGTTTAAATCTAAATCTAAGTAATATATGTTAAATCTAAATATTTAAATCTAAATATTTAAATCTAAATATTAAACCTAAATCTAAATATTAAACCTAAATCTAAATGTTTAAATCTAAATCTAAATAATATATGCTGAATCTAAATGTTTAAATCTAAATCTAAATGTTATATATCATATCAGAAATGCTTAATCTTATATCTAAATGTTAAATGTTTTGCACATATGCTAATTTTTTTTTTTTCTTGTCTGCACATGCTGTCAAAGGTCAACACTACAAGAAGTGCAATTATCATGAGACAGCAATGCATGTTTTGTTATTGCAATAAAATAAATTGATTTATTTTATTGCTTAATTGTGACCATCATCAGCCCTCCCTAAGGAAGGATAAGAAATATTTTATTGTAGGGAGGATATAAAAAGGGAGAGCAGTGTTACACCTAAGTGGAGAAGGAGGGAGAGGGGGAGGGGAAAGGGAGCAGGGAGGAGAGACTCAAGGTAGGAAATATAAAGGGTGTGGAGAATAGATTGTTTTACAGTGAGGGTGAGATGTGAAGTTCAATCAATCAATCAATCAATCTTTTATTTGTATAGTGCCAAATCATAACCAATGGTATCTCAAGACACTTTACAGTAGAGCAGTCTTAAAGATGGACTCTTCATTTTATGGATACACACATATGCATATATACATATATACACATACATATTGTTACGGCTGAATTTACGGTTGACCTCATTTGGAGACATGATTTAATGCTCTGGTTGAATGATGGAGTCCAGGAGAAGCATTGATGATTTTATATAAAAAAAGTTTATTCTAAACTAAGAAAAAAGGTACAAGATGGAACAAAAGAAGTGACCGTCCCGGCCGGAGGTCCGATGATTGAGTGGATTCCAACACGTATATTCCCCTCAGTCCCCCTCCCTCCTCCCCCCAGGAGATTGAGATAGAGGCAGAGGGAGGAGGTGAGGACAGAGGGTGAAAAAAGAAAGACAGTTTGTTCTTTTGGGTCTAAATAACCAGTTCTGTTATCTGTCGGTTGTCATAGAGACGGAGGAGTGTGCGTTTGTGTTTGTGTGTGTGAATGAATGTGTATGGCGTGTGTGTGTGACATGTGACTGTGTGAGCATGTGAGTGCGCACACAGAGTGCCTATGCGTCCTTGTGCGTTTATTGTTTTGGGGAGATATCGTGTGCTTTTGACAAGGCAGTTTGACCCAGCAAAGTTGAAGACATGAAAATCACACAATGGAAAGTTACACCCCAAGGCTTAAGGATTAAAATATATGAGCTAATAATTTCGCCCCCCACAATCCACTCTTTTTGGACAAAGTCCAACACAAAAAAAAGCGAAATTAGTTAGTAAGTTGTTTAACTTTAGCACAGCCCAAAACACATAAAACATTAATCAAAATTAGTGTAATTCTAGCGCAACCTCATGGTCCGTAGGACTAATGATATTGACACCGTTATAACACTATGGATATAAGTATTATTTTTTTCCCAGGGGACACAGGCATCCCTCAAAGTCGGAGCAAGAAAAAGGAGGAGAAGGCATAGAACCTCATGAACACATAATGAATATTACGTGAGACAAGACCATCTGCACAATAAAATCAAATATCCTTAGCAACTAACATCATTGGTGATCAATGAATATGGAATATATATCACTAGTAGCAATTTCAGCACAGCACAGCAACAAAAACATATGTAGGTGTCCTCAGTAAGCAGAGTCATCATCTGAGACATCAAAAACACTCATCATAAACACTTCAGGCTGGGCTTCCGGCGGCGGAAGGGTTACAGGACGTGGCGGTCTTTGTTCATGGCGTCGCGTGGCAAGATGCACCTACCATTGCGCAAACGCCTCTTTTGGCCACGGTCTGTAGGTCTAGGACCATTCTACTTTGTGGGACCATTAAGCGTATATTCGTGATTTCCCCCCCGAGAGGCCAGTAAGGCCAAAAATGACGCGTTAACAAAGGACTTAAACCTGTATTCTAAGGTTTCGACGCGCAGCCGTACCCCAGATTGTCGTGTGGATTAAAGTCCAAAGGAGTGTGGGATTTGCATTTACTTCGTGACAAAAGAGGAATAGTTGAGCATAGTCAAAACCGTTCGCTAAATTAAACGTGCTATTAGTCCCGGGTGTATGAACGTGGGCACATGTGTGCGAATTATGTGCGGTGTCGCATTCAGGACTAAGTAAAATTGCAATTATGACCGGGAATCTGGCCTAGTTTGCGAGTTCCGTTTCTGGCGAAACAGAAGGGAAAAAAGTGTGGATCGCGTGTAATCTACATACATAGCGGAAGATGTGTCATCGCGTAGTGTAGTCAGTTTTTTTACTGGCGGTTTAGAACAACGGTTGGGGTCCCCCATGCCGAAGTTAGAGTGAGACAAATAACAAAAGGAGTCGGAAGCATCCATTGGTATCGCGGTTAAGCTGGGGTGTGTTGATGACACAGGCATGTAAGAACAAAAACAGTTGGATAGGCCCCTACTTTTAGCTTGATAGTGCGCGTATCGGTACCAGGTGTTCGTGAAAAACGGATGAGTAACATTGGTCGCAGCTAAAGTGTCGTGCAGGACGATATTGTTTATCCAGCGTCTATTTCTGCTTGCATTAGTCACCCTGTAAAAAGAATCATTCACATTAGGAACAACACTTGCATTCATTGGTTCAAGTCCAGTGTCCTCGATTGTCCCCCTGGAGGCCAGGAGCCAGAGGAGTACTGGAACCGCGGACAGGACCATCGCGCCAATTGATGACCAGAACACGAGTGACATGAAACGACAGAATAGTGGCATAATTCCAGCCTGCTCCTGGGGCATAAACAGAGGGGCTCGTGACCTCTTCATCACAGCGAGAAAATGCTTGTGATCTCCCACGATGTCCTCAAGGTTGGATTTCAAAGGTTTCAACAGACCATATGCCCCGTTAGAAAGATTAGCTTGTAACCCCGGGGGCTTTTCTTCTGCCTTTCGTTGCAACTTTCAAGGCAAACAAAGGCTCCTCAAAACACTGCTCCTAATCCAGAAAAGAGGAAACGCTCCTTACTGCGGTTCCACGATCAGTGGTGTTGTTGGCACCTTCCTGGAGTGTGATGCGTGAATCCACGTGGCTCGCTCCGCGACCTTCACTGCCGTGTGGGTCGTAAGTTGAATTCGGAAAGTGTCGGTCCACCTTCGGTCGTTCATTTCTAGGTCGGCGTTGTAGATGAGGGGTGTTAGGGTTAGTTAACTAACTAAATGAATAGTTAGTATGGCCAGGAACGCAGAGACAGGTCAGAGGTCAGAGGTCAGGATCTGAGAGCTTTTTAGATCCTGAAAGGTGCTGCTGCACAATCACACAATGGTTAGGTGTGGGTTAGTGAGCTTTTAGCCATGCTAGCTCTGTAGCCCATTCGCACGCGAGTGGGAAAATATGAGGCTGAAAGAAAAGCAGGAAGTATTAATTCGATTTTCTTTTCCTGGAGTAAGAAGAAGCATAGCTGGAGTTGCAGTGATTATCTGTGGTACATCTACTTACCTGGTGAGAAGCAACAATTTGAGAACCACTGTTTACAAGGACATGCAAGTCGGACGGAGAAGGACATGCAAGTCAGACGGAGAAGTGTGGAGTGTGATTACATGTCTTCTCAAGATGAATACATACAATTGGGAGACATGGAGATGTGAGAAAGCTAAATAAATAAATAATGTTATTTATTTATTTAAATTGTTTGTTTTATTTTTCTATCTCTTATTTGTGAAGGAGAAATCTTATTCTATCCTTTATTTATTCTGAATAATGTTGACACTCCACACCTAATTACATAGCCTAATTCTTTTATAGAGCTGAATTTGTCAGTTCATTTATTTCATTCATTTCCCTCATAATTATTATTTGAGATGTAATTTACTTAATTTTGAAGGTCAATTGGTGGCAAAAGTGTCTCCTATTCTGTGTCTGAACCAGAGTTTAGCAAGATTATTGGCCCTTTAAGGTTAGACAGAATTAAAGTTAAGTTGAGTCGAACAATCATATTGTCTTTTGCTCTCTGTATTTATCCCATTCGTAGGGGTGACGAGCCCCAGCACGGTTTGGAGAGCTTCCTTAAATGCTTGGAAGTTACTTAACTTTAAACTATCTCTTATTTCAATCAATTATCAAGAATTTCAGGAGGACCCTTTTTTAAATCTCAGGCGACCCAGATTGGGCCACCAACCCAATGTTGAGAACAGTTAATTTTTCCCTTAAACGTGTTTAAACCCAGTGAAGGTGTTTTATGGTCTTGCACGCTAAGTGCTGTTGGAACAAGAAGAAAATGGTTGGAGGGTTTTGGGGTATATTATTTTCCTATGATAAAATATAAATCAAAAATCAGAGGGACGTTGGCCCCTCCCTTCCCTTTTTTTTACATAAGAATGCATTTGAATTCTTAAAAACATATGATAAATATCATTGGAAAATCACTTATCTGATCATTTTGGATGTGTCTCCGTTTTCCTCTCTCTTGTGTCCGCCTGCCTTTGTGCCCTCCAACCTCCTCGACCTCCTCCTCCTCAGCCTTAAAAGGTCAAAGCCAGGGTCAACTGTACGCTCCCTTTGGAAATTTGAAGATTTGTCCCCACTTTTGCAGTTGGATTGGAAGTCTCTGTAGTCTCTGGAATAGATATTATGTTAGAACATCCACAATATGTCATATTGTCACGTGTCTATTTCAATCTATTTCCCCTTTGTTTCCCCGTTATAGTTATGGACAATACTTCCCTTTAATTCTCATCCTTCATCATAAGAGCAGTGACCAGGCATGGCGGCGAATGGGTAGGATCGGAGTCGAGAAGGCGGTGGCATTGTATATTAGGAAACACTCAGAAAAAGAAAGAGAGGAAAATATTAAGACTTAAATGAATAATTTAAAATATCTCTTTTCTTTAGTTGGATCTGATTCGTCTTCTTTAAGTATACAGCCAGCGACCTGTATTTTGGAAAAAGCTACATAATAACAACAACTAAGACGAAGACGTAGACAAGTGCACACCACAACGAGTATACACATATAACAACAAAAAACATGGACACTGAACATGAACAGTAAGGTCAGTCAAGGTCAAAGCCAGTCATTCCACTGAAAGTGGTATCATATATAAAAAATGTCGTTTGGTGTTTTTAAACACCCAGAAAAAAACCTTTAAAACCTGGTAAACTTTTTAGAAGGCCCAAGGCCTAAAACCTTAATTTTTAACAAGCAGCAGTGTTTTCTGAACACCCCACTACATAATTGGCAAAAACAGGGAGAAGATCTAGTGCATCAAAACCCAGGAGGAAAAGAAGGTGAAACAGAGGAACATGTGTAGTCAAGCAGCCATTCATCGGTCAATCACTCAATGACACGTCCACGGCACATTCGCACTCACAACGCGGTTCTCTCAGGCATACGTAACGTGTCATCATTCAGTCACTCATGCACCGCACACGTTCATGCCTCAATTTTCATGTCCATGCATTCACAAGGTTTTGCTGCATAGTGTCTAAGTGGAATATAGGTCTCATCTAACCCACCAATGGCGATAGCCAGTCCACCTCCTCTCTCGGGGTCAATGAGCTCTTATTGCCCCCCCATGCTTGGCAACCTTTTAGTGTTAATTAATTGCTTTTTACTGGTATCATCTGATTACTAAGAGGTACGCTCCTTTTTACTTCCGCCTACACTTAGAGTATTGCCCGCGGTACTGACAGTCTGCTCATCTGCTGATCAGGCAGCAATCGCATGGCCATGCCTAACAACAAACTCAACCCCGGTCTGCAACCAGGGGAAACTCTCAACAGCTGCAAATTCCAGAAACTTAAAACAAATATCTGAATTAGCCGGAGACCCTCTCAACCTGGCCTTATGAAAATATAAAGTAGGGAGAATTTCCAGGGGAACCTTCCAACTTCTGACTTTATGAAAAATATAAAGCTGGAAGGAGTATGGGGGAAGGGTAACCTCTCGACCTGTGTCTTTATGCAAATATAAAGCTAGGGAGAATTTCAAACTCGACCACTCGTTACTCCGGAGATTAAAAAAAAAACCCTCCGAATTAGCAGGAGAATTATAAACAACAAGACTGTCAGGACTTTTTTTGGGCACCTCTAAGATTGAACGGAGCACGCAACCTCTAATAACCCTCACTCTAAGGGAACGTAGAAATTTGTTCAGAACGGTATTCAGTTACCAAGCATGTATCAAATCAGGTGGACCACTATCCCCCGAAGAGCGCTTTCCCTAGCAAGGTTTATCCTTTTTCTGCACATTAAACCAGGACTTCTTGTTTGAAAAGTAATTGCCTATGTACTCATAGCAACTAATGGGACATTTTTTCTCAGGAAAAATTTGGTACCCCCCATGATGTCGAGTGGCTTTGGGCCGGCCAGACAGTCCAACGCGGTAAGGGGGAGGCGCGCAAAATGAAAACAATGAATGTTGAACTAGGCTGTCTGTCGCAAGCAGCTTCAAAAAGGGTAAGGTACAGATTGTTTACGAGGGTATCGGTCAAAAAATGTCAAAATGTAAACTTGGTTGAGGCTGCAGTCCTCAATCTCTGTCTCAATTTTCCTGAAATTGAGTAAAAACAAAAGAGAAAAAGAAGAATCGTTCAGAAATAACAAAGGAGAAAAACGTGTGAGCTCAAAAAAAAATTCCAATAAAAGAATAAAAAATTAAAACTTCAGCTCCAAAAGCTGAGGCAACAGCGGGCTCTTTCTTCAGCGGACAAAAACAACCTTATCAGTAACACTATGTTCTTCCCCTTTGTTTGTTCTTTTCTCATAAAGGCAAAAGCAGTGTAAATAAATGAGCAACATAATGAATAAAAGCAAAGATAAATGATGGGCACACATGGTCTCATATGGCAAACAGAAGGGTTCTGTTTGAAGTTCTGGTGGTCCTGTGTTTCTCATAGTTATGAATGTGGGTGTGTGACTGTATGTCTGGTCTGTCTGCGTGTGAGAGAATAAATGAAAACAAAATAATCTAGTGCACAGTCAGAAGATAGAGGGGTTAGTATTGTGCGAAGGAGAAGCTTGTTGGCTATTTGCTAGTTGTCCCCCTCCATGCCAAAGTTCAAGGCTAAAGTGATTTAGCACTACCACCAAAGGCTGTGGTGGACTTCTTGTGGCTTGGTATCCTTGTGGCTTTTGAAACAGTGTCTTTTTTGGTGAAGATTTCCAGCAGACGTGTGATCAGTCTGCAGTTGCTGCCCATCATTCAGGCAGTAGTCGTGGCGTTTAACTCGCAACTCATTGGTGGGGGAGTGTCCACTCCGACGCCCACAGGTTCTCAGTCTTTGATGATGGGGCAGGATGTGTTAATCCCAGCCCATTCATAGACAATGAAGAGTTGACTTGGGACTGAGCGAGTTATTTCAGCATTGCTTTGCTGAATGGGAGTTGAGTCCTTGAGTCCTGAAAGGTCACACACCTTTGATTGTCCATTTCCTTCTGATGCTTGGTCCTTTGAATGATGTTGACATTTCATTAGCGTAAGAGTTGAAGGTGATTTCATTCTTTCATTGAAGATGTCGTTTCTTCAGGGGGGCAACCACATAGCCAACAATAGAATAATAATAAAAAAATGATAATGATGATAACAGTAATATTAAAATAAAATAAAATGAAATACTGTATTCATCTGTGTGTGTGTGTTTGAGTGTGTGTTGCTCATATTCATTTTAGAGTGAACCCATCAAACATGAAATCAAAATAAAATTTTAAATTAAAATAAAAATAGTGTCTGTGTGTAATGGCACTATTCTGTAGGCAGGGGGAGAAGTGAGAAATCACAATGTTGTGTCACAAGTGTGTGGTGCACTAAACTGGCCAGTGAGGGGCGCCACCTCTCTCTCTTGTGTGTGTGTGTCTTCTCCCTCCCTCTCTGTGCGTGCGCGTGCCTGTGCGTGTGCGTGCGCGCCCGTGCGCGTGCTTCCCTCTCTCTCTCTGTGCGTGGGTGCGTGCGTGCGTGTTTGTCTCTCTCTCTTTCTCTCCCTTTTTCTCTCTCTGTACGTGTGTGTGTGTGTGTGTGTGTGTGTGTGTGTGTGTGTGTGTGTGACATGTGACTGTGTGAGCATGTGAGTGCGCACACAGAGTGCCTATGCGTCCTTGTGCGTTTATTGTTTTGGGGAGATATCGTGTGCTTTTGACAAGGCAGTTTGACCCAGCAAAGTTGAAGACATGAAAATCACACAATGGAAAGTTACCCAAGGCTTAAGGATTAAAATATATGAACTAAAAATTTCGCCCCCCACAATATGTATCCCACACCCAACATGAATTCATCATGGCGGCAAGGAAAACCTTCTGTTAAGCAGCAGGAACCTTGTGTGGATCCCATTCCTATGATGAACAGCCATCCACGTTATGCTGTGTTGGGTGTGTGCAGAGGAAAGGGTGGAGACAGAGTTGTTGAGTAATGTACTCATGTCGTCATTAACAAGACACCTTGAAACGTGTTGAATGATGAATCCACCCTTGCATTGCTGCTACCTCCATCTGGTCCCAGGCCTCCTCCATGGATTGGATGAGGGGTACCTCAGCCTGGAAACAGAGGTCATATACCTTCACCTCCATGACGAGAAAAACTCTTCTCTAGGGTTGAGGAATGGAGAGTATGGTGGAAGATATAAGAAATGTGGATGTTGCTGAAACCAGTTCTGAACCAGAGCAAAGACACATTGTTCTAGACAACAATGTATAGAATATGATCCATTGATGCTGTTATGTTGTGCTATAGAATGTAAGTATGAGTGCTGTGTTGTACGGCCCATATGGGCATGGTGGTGGAGGAGCCCATTCTGTGTAATGGCTGCACAGAGTGTTATATTACCCCCACGTTGCCCTGGGACATTGACTATAGCCCTGTGGCCAATGATGTTTCTGACCCTCCTTCGTGTTCTCGTCAGGTTGAACTCAGCCTCATCTACGTACATGAACTCATGCTGGATCTCCTCTCCATCCATTTGTAGAACTCTCTGAAGAACAGTATCAGGCACTGTGTAGATCTAGTATAGATATTACAGTATAAGATAATGAGACAGTAAACATGATCACACTGCTAAAGTGAATACATATCTCTACATAATCATGTTACAGTCGTTTCATCCTTTCAGAATTGTTCTCCAAAGACACTGGATAAATGATCTTCATTAGAATATGGTTCTTTTTTATGATGCGTGTCAGTGTTGATGTCCAGACCTGATGGACATTGTTGAATATGGTTATTATAATGTTAGCTTGGAGCTGATTGAGTGTTATTACATTGTTGGTTAAAACCATGTTTACTATCTCCCTCTCTTGCTGTTCTGTGAACATGGGAGGCCCCTCCCCCTTGTCGTTCCTGACCCTCAATCCTACGTAGAATGATGAATCAGCTTTTTTTTTAATCCATTTTGCACCACCAGCAGAAGTTCAATCTCTACTAAACTCTACGCTCTAGTGAACAGAATCAAGGTCCTTCTATACAGGTTCATCTATAATTAGCATGTACCAAGCATGGGGGTGACATTAAAAGCGTAACAGAAATATTTACACAAACAATTCTTAACAGACATCACAAACAATAACCCTATATTAATATCATTTCCTTATTTACATCCCTTAAATGATGAAACTGTATATTTACATTTACCTGTTCCTAGTCTCTACTTGGTCTCTCCCACCTGGAAATATAAAAGGTGGAATTCTTTCACCAGGACACCTCAGGAAAGAGGAGGAGAGCATGTACAGGTAAACACACCCACAGTAACAGAAATATTTAGTCATTTCATATTTCACTGGTAAGTTGTTTGTCAAATGTAGCTCTACTGTACCAGCCTCAGATGAACAAGGATGTTATAAACTACATAAACTCAACAAAAAGAGCCACTCCCACTTCTAGCACGAGCCCTAACCTGGTGCAGACAAACTAGACAACTGTCGAGAGCAGCACTTTCTCTATGTGTGACTGTGTGTGTGTGTGTGTGTATATTAATATTCACTGGATGTTCATAAAGTTTTGTAAAGCTCACTTGTTATGCTCTGAGTGCTCAAAAGGCACCTGGACAGCAACAGAGGGTCAAACAGCACAAAGACAGTTCAGTTTTCAACAATTTATTCATCTAAACACCAGGACAAACACTTCCCAGGTGGAGAAGGTGAGGGCTGGGAGCTTTGTGCCAAATAAATGAAACAAACCAGGCTTTATCAAACTCTACTGCTGCAATATGAAAAGGAACAAACAAAAACCCTGACTAACTAACTAAAGAGGAGGCCCCACCCCCTACATGGGGGGGGCACTAACCACTACCTAGTGTTTCTAGACATAAAAATTCCGAGGTGTAAAATGTACCTCGTCTTACCTAACCCTACACCTCACCACCACACGGAGAACAAAACAAAAGTGAAGACCACCACGTAGCACAGCCCTTATATACACTGCAGGTGAGCACAGCTGATCAGCTGCTGAAACTAAAGAGGAGGATTACAACAGTGCAAAGTTTACATGCACGTAACACTCGGTGATCATTAGTGGTTTTCATTTAAACACAACCTTCAGCTGTTTTTATTATGGGTTTATGTCGATAGCCCGCGGGACTTTATAACGGTAGGGGATCTAAAACTGCCGTTCTTAATACAAGAATTCCCCCTCTACCTTGTCACCGAGGCTGGCTGCCTATCCTTTATTATTGTTTTCTAATAAAAGATAAGACTAATTGTACCTCCTCTTATAGGAAGTCTAAGAGTCGTCTCGCTATTTTGTGGGATTGATATTAAGACCCACCGAGTGTAGGTCAAAGCTGGAAACAATTCTTTTTTACAACAGTATGAGCTAGCCCCCCCCCTTTCCCTTCTCTGTGAGGAAAGGAACCGAGGGGGCTTTCACTTACCAGAGGTCTAGGAGTGTTTTTCAAAACCCGGGCGCTGTCTCAGGTGGATGATTGCAGGCGGTTAATTTACTCAAGAAGGCTTCTTAATAGTTAATATATTTTATTAAAGGTTTCACAAAAATTAAACAAAAAGAAAATCAAAAGTCAATCACAAGTTTCAAAGTATCAAAGTCCTGAACTGACAGCCGACAAGAACGGACAGGGGCCTGCCGAACAACTAGAATGTCCGTCTCTAAAAAGCTCTCCCTCTAAAAAAGCTCTCGTTCTTAAAAATCAGTGAGATATATATAGCAAGAAGCGTGGCGTGATAGTGTGTCATAATTCATGCCCTGACCGCCTTAGCGAATAGCAAAAGAGAATACAAGTTCATTTTTTTTTTTTTCAATGCCTTACTGGTGTAACAGATGCTTCAAGTTCACTCAGATGTCATGGCATACAAGAGTACAAAAGGTTATGCATATATGCAGATGTCATGGTTCAACGGGAGTACAACAGTGTAAAAGGTTGCACAAGGCGTTTTAGCAAAACACAGTATCCCTTTTTTTATGAAAATAGAAGTGTTAGCACCAGATGGTCATAACTTTTCTTGTGTAACATTTTTCCTATCATTTTTTATAATAATGGCAGTTTAATAGGCGTGACACATCAGGACAGGCATATAGCTGTAGTGGTTAAATAAACACTTCTTTGCAAAATAATGAATGAATGATTAATACACACAACGTACAACATCCTCCTTATTAATCATCATGAGCATATATGACCGGCATCGGTCAGAGCTGTCGCCCGCCGGGTGTTTCCAGAGTAGCCACCCCCGTCTAGGGTGTCAACCCCTTACGGAGATACTTCTCAGAGCCTGCTGGCATCCGAGGCCCCTTGTGGCGGGGTGAGACCCTCCTTCACAACCGACATAACGACACCCCTGACGTCTTCCAGTATGACGCTGAGAACCGAGAACGCCCGCTCCAGTCTTTCCAGACTGTCATCAGTCGGGGCAGGTGTCACTGTCTCTATGCCTTCATTGGGGGCCTCCCCCCCCTTTCACCCACGAATGTCTCTGCACCCAACAGCTCCGCCCCATCATCATCCGATTCATTTTCCAGCGGGGGAAAGCAGTCAGCCACTTCTTCAGCAGACTCGACTTTCATCACAGTGGGGAAGGGGGATATTCTGGCCACCCTTTCGGCAAAGAAGATCTCTCCTGTGTTGTCATCTCTCTCCCATTCCATCTCCATACACGCAGGAGACTGTGAGACAGCACGAGGAGGTGACACAGACAGGGCCTCAGTCAGAGCCATTCTCTCCTTTTTCCACTCCGGACCCATATCATCTCCATCCTCTCCTCGTCTTTTAGCGGGGGAACCAACTCCAGCTTTTTCATCTCCTGAAGAAGAATCACTTCCCTCCCCGTCCTCAATGCTAAGTTTCTCTTCTATGTCTTTATCATCACTCATGCTCCACCCTAATGCCAGGAACCGAGCCACGGCAGGAATTTTGGACATATCCCCACATCTGTTTTTTTCAAGGATGTTGTTTTTTCTGTTTTGTTTTTGGTAACGTTTCTGGTAAAACGAGATGTAGTCACTCCCGATGTTAATTGTCTCCATTCCATCGCCTAACTCCCTCACCTGTCTGAGTGCAGTAAAATTAACTTTCCTTGCTTCTGCTCTCGTCATTAGGTAAAGATGGGGGTTCAGGTAACTCATCCTTCCCTCAGTAATTTCACTGAAGAAATAAGGAGTATCCCTGTCCGGATAGGGGTAATTCCCCAGGGTCAAGGGTGTCTCATAGACTTTTTTATTGCGGGGCACCCAAGCATCCCCCCAGTACGTTAAATCAGGACCCCCGCAATCAGTGGATCTAAGATCCCGCGAGTTCAGGGGGTCGCTTTCCATTCTGACCCTGTCACATGTCATAGAAGCAGACCACCTCCTCCCCGTGTGGCACCAGCGTGTGCTGCCTCGTAAACCCCAGCTTATCCTTTCCGATTGCTTTTTGTAATCGGGGTGCCTAGCGGCCATTTCCCTATCGTTCCATCTCACTGAAGGTTCTGGTGTCATTAAAAATAACCTCTGCCCGAAAAGCCAAAATGGGCACCCCCCATCCTGTGGGTTGATTAACACTTCCCACAACTCTACTCCCATTCGAGGATGCAACTCATACAAGGGCAAAAAGCCAGTTGTATCAGTTTCAAAAGCCTCTGCCATTGTGGCCCCATTTGGTATCATCACGTCACACGGTAGAACCCCTGGGTGCCAATGCAGGGGTTTGTCTTCTGAAATAAAGGGATTACCGTCAACATCTAATTCCAAACAGGCAGATCTGTACTCTCTGTTTTCGTTTTGGATCAATAAACCTTTGGACATGATCATTGTAGTCTTTATATTCTTATTTTCTCTTTGGGCCCCATTAATTCTAATCCATGCTGGTGCAGGGAGATTTAGTCCCACGCACCTACGGAAAGGGTATGGCGTGTCATTTAAATATCCATCTTGTCCCCTTATTCCTGAGGTATCCCAAATCACTTGCAACTCTCCATTTCTCCCATCAGATCTATACTTGTTAAGCCTGAAAGACATCCAAAACCAGGCATCGTCATTAATTTCTCTCATTTTACTGACGCCCACAGGAGCATAATCCCTTGGGGATCTCTCGTGCTCTGCATCCGCAATCCTTATTTGTTTGGTGTACCATTCTGCTTTTTCTGGTAGAAGTGTCATGTCGCGGGGCACCAATTTTCCGTCCTATGATGGGGGAGGAGAATTCAAACATTAGCATGAAATTAAATATTATGCAAGGGGATTCCTCCCCTGTCAATAACATTTCTATCCCGTACTATCAATCTTTTATGGTGATTTATTCCTATGACGAACCCCACAAAGGCTATGGCCAAAACTTGTGTAGGTTGTCCCATAGTTATCATGATGATTCCTGAGAAGATAAAAAACCCCCATGTTATTGCTAAATTTTTGTCATTTTTTTTGCTGAGGGCCGATCCCTTTTTGTACATAGCTATTAATATTAATAGAAAACAAATTGAATATATACCTGCGCCTATAAAACGAAAGTGGTTAACTCTTGTTGTCTTTATCCTAACTATAGTTAAAATTATATCTAGGATGTATATAACTGTGGTCGCAATCCAGAATTCATCCTGCCAATTGCGGGTAGGGAGGCCACCAAATAAAATGTAAAAAATTACTAAGGAGGTATGTAAAGGTGTGATTCTCAGCAGGAATCTTCTGAGAATACCCACCACAATTATCATAATTGATGAGGTTAAAACTTTTATCCATTCAATTAAGTTGTTTCTCCTCGCTATCAAAATCAATAGACATGCTATTATGGCCAGCAGAAAGAAGTCTGCGTTAATTTTTAGAATTATATTCTCATGGCTGACAGCTGGGTTTTCGTTAAGTGCCAGTGTCATTGCCTCACAATTTTCCAATTGCTTTGCACAAAGTTGCCAGTCTATTATTCTTTCTGTGTTATTTTGAATTTCACTGTCATGACACAACATCAGTTGTATTAAACAGCGGAACACAAGTGTATCATCCGAAGGGACATAGTGGTGGCAGTAGGCAGTTAGTGCCTCAGTTGTTGTCAGTCGATTTTTCTCACACTTTTCCCATTCCTTACTACAAAATTCCCAATCCATATTCGTATTTGTGTTGTTTCTTAATATTTTTGTTGTATTAGCATAGCACAATATCAGTTGTATTAAACAGCTGAAAACCAGTGTACCCTCTAAAGGTTTATTTAGTGCCGTGCTGCAAGGCATAGGTGTGGATGTGAGAGTTGTTGTTATATTTACCGGATGGTAGAAATTGGGTGTTGCTTCAGCCATTTCTATTCTCCTTTTATCTGGTCAGGTCTCTGTCAGTCGCCTGTTAGCTGCTTATCAGTTCTCCTGCAGGTCGTTTCCTTGTGCAAGAGTAACGAAAGGCGCCTCATGGGCAGTATATATCTCTTGAGAGGAGCCCTCTATTCCCCCCCCGTGGGCGGGGAACGCCCTGTCAACGCCCAATCTTATGATGTTTTTTACGCCTTTGCTGAGCAGGAGGCCCCTGGTTAAAGGGCCTCTCCTTTCTTCCTAAAACGATGCCTTTTCTTCTTCTTTTGTATTTCTTTGTCCAACTTCCTGGCAGACTGAGTCACTAATGTTTCGTGTCTTCTATCTGCTCTACTAAATGCCCAGTTGCACATTTTTCTGCAGCAATTTAAAATTGCTAATATTTTTCCTACTACTGCCAAAAATATTATACCCCCAATAGCTAGCATTATCCATTTAAGGTACCACATTATTTCTTTGGTCCACCACCAAACATTTTGAGCAGTTTCAACCACTCCCTTTTTTTACTCCCTGTACGGCGACCCCGATCATCATAGCCCCAAACATCCTCCAAGCTGGCAGGCCTGTCCCCCTTTTTCCATACTCTTTTCTCTATAACTATGCTTCCCTATTGCTTCACAGTTAAAAACATCATCCGAGGCCTCCAGTACAATTCTTGAGTTATCGATTTCTGTCACTGCACAATTCCTCACAGTATCAGTTGGGATATACCATGGGCTATCTTCTTTTAGTTTCATTTTTGTATTATCATTTTTCCATTCCTGAAAAATTGGAACAGTTTTCTCCCTATTTTTTAATTTGTTTCCATCACAAAGCACATTTCTAACAAACCTCAATCTATCATACATCAATCCTCCTATGTCTATTCCCTGTAACCATCCGACAGACGCCACATGGGATGGCCAGTGAGGTACCCTCACATGCTTTCCGGGAATCACACACATCCCTCTTCTGTTCTCGGTCAGCATATCGTGTGATGCAAAGGCATATGTGGAATTTACAGTTTTCTTTAGTTCCTGTATTAGAGTTTTATCTTTAAGACACTCCCATTCGCCTCCTCTCATCCTACAAGGTTGCCATTCAACTTCAGCTGTATTCCATATATTTTCTACATAAGTCTCACCATTCTTTATTACTGGTTTCTTTCCAATTATTCTCGCACCTGCCGCCTCTGTAATCGTCAGATTCCATGATTCATCTTCGTGAGACCAGCGAAGCTGATGCCATTGAGCATCAGGAGTTAGTGGCAACCATTTCTTAAATATTGTCTCATTATCCTTTTCGCCGTTCCAATCATTTATGGGTGCCGTGAGGAATAATGATCTCTCGGTGGTATAGAGGAAAGTCATTTGATAGGGGAACGGTGACTGTATGAAGTCTTGCCAATTCCATTCACCCTGGTGTTTGTGATGCTTTTTAATTGTGTGCAAAAAGTCTGGGAGTAGATGGCGGATTTTCCTATCTTCATTTGTTAATGTATATTTTTTTGCAGCTAATTTTTCTGCCCAAGGTTTAATCCAGATTTCACCTGTACTCTCTGTATTCTCATATTCTATTCTTTGTAAAAATGCTTTGTATGCCTTATACATTTTCATCACATCCATCCACTCTTGTCTCTTTCCAAAGTAGTTTTTGTCAGGTACGAATAAAGAACTGCATCTGCCAACGTATATGCATGTCCTCTATTAATATGCGCATATCCTCTGGCAAAAAACTCCTTCCTTGCTTCCCCCCCATTCTGTCATATTTTCTACCCTGATCTCATCAGAGAAACTCCCCAAATCCTTCTTAACTTCTATTTTTCCTTTCCAATCAAAGGTGTTCCTCTCATTAAAAAATTCCAAACCGTCATGGTCTTCGGGAGGCAATGGATAAGCCAAAAATTTATGTAACACCGACCCATCCTCCCTAGGGATTGCTATCAGGTGCGGAATCACTAAGACTCCCATTACAGCCGAATCAAAACTATTCCAGCCTTCATTCTGTCCCAGTAATAAACCTGCTAATTGACTCCATTCCCAGGCTTCAAAGAATGCAGAGGGCCTCATCTTTGCTTCCTTTCTTAGTTCTGTGAGATTTATAGGTAGGTGTCCGCTGCAGTTCCACATCGCCTCTTCCCATAAATCACTTCTAAACGGTTCTTCAGCTACCTTTCTGCTGGTGTTGCTGAAGACCACTTCCAGTATTAATTTATATGCATTCGTAGCCTGCGTCAAATCAACCCCAAGTGTGAGAGACATACATCTCCTTGCCTTTACCCACCATGCTGTTTGGTTAATTTCTACCCATTTTTTGTATTTATTTTGTGTCATCATAGGTACCGTTATCCCAACAATTTGCCTAAAACAGCTACCCCCTTTGTCGGTGGGATTAAGATTCCTTCCATTTTTTGCATATCTACTCTGGCATAACAGATCATTTTCCTGATGCTCATCCGTCTCATACCACATGATTCTTTGTTGAACCTTAGGAAATTTCTGAAGAAATTTCATCATCTCAGGACCTTTTGTATGTCTTTTGTGACGAGCAGGATTTTCCCCTGCGTTATGCTTTTCTGAAGGTAATACAAACAATAGCCACTTCCAATAGACTCCTCTAAGCGCGGAATTAGCAGTAAAACAGTCTTCACTACTTCTATTGCATATTCCTAATCCTTCGGCAGTATTGATATGTGGGTATAACGTGGTATCACATGGGTGTCAGGTGCCACACTGGATGCCCACATTGGCGTTGTATTATAGGCATTAAGGTAAAAACATTGTTTGACTTCCTCCTCCTTATAAAGTCCCAACTCAACTGACTTATCGCCATTGGTCAATCTTCTCACCGGAATTTGGTTGTAATAGAAAACGCAATGTCTTAAAGGATTTCTGTCATCGTTTCCCTGTGTAATCCAATATTTCCTCCCTTGAATCCGTGACAGACTATCATTCCTTGTACGATATTGGTTCCCATTTAATTCTTTATCCCAAAATTCCTGCATCATTATTTTGTCCAAAATAGTCTCCTGTAACTTTATTGATTTACACTGCGTCCCATTACCATATGTGAAATTCCTAGTCCAATTACTTGTCACATCTTTCCATTTCTGGAAAATGTTGACATACCATTTTACGGCGTCCACGCTACATTTTTGTCCCCTATATTTTCCAATACCACGTTTCCATCTAATTTTCTTTGAGCTCTCCTTGTCTTTTTGTATTGCAAACCCCGGGGTCACCAATGGCATAGTCCTAATGTCATAAACCAGAGCCTTATTTTCTAAAGATTCTATTTTAAAATTACCAAAAACCTCTTCATTAATCGCATACGGATATTTTACAATGCTATACTGTTCTTCTGTGATCTCATCATGAGATGGAACATTCCACACGGAGTGTTCGTCTATTTTTTGGCATGTTTTATACATACCGAACTTTTCTTTAGTTATTTCCCATTTTTTCCTTATTATCTGGCTATAAGCTTGATACCTGCATTCTATTGAAGTATTCCTCCTTTCTATCCCTGACAGGATCAAATATCCCTCCTTTTCACTAATACGACTCTTTCTCACAACAAATCCTTCTTTATTAGTATTGCCATAAATCTCCTCATAATCTTCCCACGTGTATATTTTCATGTCCCCACTTACTGCCTCACACATGTTTTTATAGGCCACTCTTGAGATTTGTTCCATTATCCTCATTATCATTTCCTCACAGCATGGCCCCTGATAAGCCTCAAAGGTTATCTTGCATCCGTTAAGTTTCATTGTTTCCATTTTCTTTACACACTTCTTACTTCCTTTATTTGTTATATTACCATTTGTACTGTCTAATGCAGCCGTCGGGGGAGTTGTTGTGTTTATCTTCCTTATAGGTGACTCAGGTGAAATTTTACTTTGTGGCTTTGTAATGTTTATACTCACTAATCCCGTTGGAGACAGTGTTTGCTCCTCCTTTGACCTTACACCCCGTGGGTGCGGGAACAGAGAAATACATCCCTCTATTGCATAGCCTATTTCTCCTTTATAGTCACTCAGGCCCCTTTTAACCATTTCTAACTTTATAAGTCTTATTTTCCTGCATATTTCCTCCCCTTTATCCATAAGATTTTCCATTAAAGCTGTGTTGTTTCTTAGCACCAGCTTTTTCCACATTAATTCCTTTAGGCATTTGTCAGGCCGATTTGACCTCGGGTGTTGGTCATATTCAATGCAGCTAAGCCGCCTATTCTCATCTCCCTCATTATGCCCTTGTTTTAATTTATGATCCGTAATTTCAGGGAGAAAAAATTCCCTGTCACATCTTCCCACCAAGCCTCGGGTGAGAGCTAGGAATTGGATCCCTCCTCTTATGTATCTCTCTTGATCAAAGACCATCTTTCTCCCAGTGCCAAAAGGGATGGGGATCTCTACCTCTGCCCTGGGTGTATATACATTGCATGATTTGCACTTAACAATTTCTTCTTTAACCACCCGCTTGATGGAACCCGTCTTCTCTATTTCCACCCAGGTTTTAATTCCAATTGTTATCAGTAAGCTGAGAAGTGCCAGGTTGAGGAAGATTATAATGGCCTTACTTGCCATCCCCATTTTAAATTTTTCTTCCCATTTTTTCTTCCATTCCTTCCTTTTCCTATTTTTCTCAGCTATTTTGTAAGGAGAGAGCCTTCCTCCTCGGATATCCTTGACATAATCTCTTTCCCATAACATATTTCTAGCCTCTCTATCATAATGCCCTTTATTCCATATTAGGTGCAGCCTCTCCATTCTTCCGATGGGCTAACCTTTTTCTCTGTAATGAGAATAGCACCACAATTATTTCCTTATATTATTCACATCTTTCCATTTCTATTTTTATCTCTCTATATTTTTTTTTTTTTTTTTTGACGCTATTCATTATCAGATTCGTTTTCCTGTGGTCTTTTTACATCTCTTTCTTCACTAAAGACAAGCTTTCTCCTCGATCCTTCCTTTTCCTTATTATTATGTGCATTCACAGGAGCATCCACCCAAGTCTCCCTTGGTTCAACTTCTGCTCCCGTGAGGTCATCATCCTCTGTTTGATTTCTCCTTTTTGTCCATTCCGTTAGCCACCTAAGCCTCTTTTTCTTATCTTTTGGAGCCACCCGCATTAATTTTGATGTCCTGATTATTCCACCGCAGACCCATGCTTTAGCAGCTACAGCAATGATCTGACTCATGTTAGATTTATTTTCTATGCATCTTTGAGTGAGAACCTCCATAATTAAATAAAGATCCTCATATCTCTCTTCTGTTTTTCTCTTATCTTTTCTTTTTCCTGTCACTTCAGACCCCACTAAGATACTTAATTTACATTTTATCACTTGAACCCTCATTGGGTCCCCAGCCGGATTCACACTCCCCGTTGTTATCCAATCTTTCTGTGATGCACTTAGCGTTTGAGGCGTCCATTCCTCAATTTTTCCTCCCTCCTTTTCCTCCTGCAGGGCCATAATCATTTCTCCTAGCTTTTCTCCTATGTTTGTGAGCTCTACCTTATCTTTAGCAAACCTACGTTTAGTTTTAGAAATTCGGCAGGCCCCAGCCAACTCTATCCCTGCCATCTTTCTCATCCATCTGAGACAGAACACTCCTTCCATACACAGACAACACTTTCCCGGTTGATACTCCCTCTCCGTGGGAAGAGAACCAGGAAAATGTCCTGGAAACAGCACACGTACCGTTATTATCTCATCCACGGAGCAGAGAGCATCACCAATCCCATGGTCAGGTGGGCTCGGTCCAGTAAGACCTGGTAAAACTCATCAGCCTCCGAAGGGTGATACGGAACCTCCCAAGTGGGGAGAACCGCTTCTTCCACCTCAGTTTTTTGAAGTCATAAGTTCGGAGGCCCTGTTGGAATTGTGTCCTGCCTATCAATCCCTTTTACATCATTATTCCTTAAACCGCCTTTTAACTCGGACTTGCTGGGGGTGATATTTTTCCTCCATCCGTAATGTATATTACGTTACCTTCCTGTCGGTCGATTACCCGGAATTCTTTTCCGTTTTTTATCCACCTGTCTTTTGCCTGTAACACAGGATAATTCTGGGTCAATCTGGTAACTGTTTTTGATGTTTAGGCTGGCTTAATATTTGGTTGATGTAAAATAAATTGTCATGGCTCCACCAGTCTTTCCCTATCGCGGCTATTGCTTCTTTCGCTGATCTAACAGCTCGTTCCGCAACACCGTTTGTATTGGATTGGTATGTGATCGCAAGAACGTATTCTATTTGAAGATCATACAACAGTTTCTGGAACTTTGACTCAGAGAACATTGTGGCATTATCACTTTTTACTTCTGTTATTGTCATGTTTCCCTGTAGATATGACAGCGAGCATTTTTCTGTCTCTTCTTCCTGCATTTTTACTATCTGACCATAATGTCTCAATTTTTTCTCCGTATAGCTTAGCTCCTGTCTGTACTGATCTACTTGTTCCTGGAAAGATTGTTTTTGTAATTCTAAATCAAGCCTTCTTTTTTCTTCAGCTGATCTGCTTGCTATTTCTCCTTCCCTTATTTGAATATCCTTTTCAATTTCTAATTTCTGCAACTCTCTGAGATGACGCTCCTGATCCGCGTTTTTTCCTCCTTTCCCTATTAGCATTCCTATGCTCTTCCTCTGCCGTTTCACATCTTAATTTTAATTGCTCTAATTTACTCTCTAGGAGAGCTTCTCTTTCTCTGCTCTCATTATTGTTTGGCCTTGTCTTATCTTTACACTGACGATAGGCTTCTGCAGCTCTCCTCTCTAACCACATCTGTTGTGCATTATCCTCCCTGAAAGGCACAAGCCCTTCATCATCCTCCTCTTCACTCCCGGAGCTGCCTCCCTCATCCTCAGTAGTTACTAAGTATTTACTACTTAGACCTCCGTCTCCCTCTTCTATTAGTGCATCTATTATGCCCTCGTCTGTGAAATAAGGGGCTGAGGGAGTAAGAGGCATTATTTGTGTAATTATTGTACTGTACGGCGATGCTCCCGCTTGTGGTTCTTCATATGGAGGTGGCTTTGCTGTTTTTATTTGACCCTTGCCTCCGTCTCTTCCTATTGTATCAGACCTTGCGCCCCTCTCTGCTGATTTTGACCTTGGCCGCGTCTTTGACAACACCTTTAATCCTTCTATTTTGTAGCCGAGGTCCTCCTCAGGTATTTTTGCTATTTTTGTATGATGCAGAGACAGGAGGGTGTTTGCTTCTTGAAATTTTTCTCTGGTTTGTAGGACCCATATAATTCGACGTCCTGCACCTTTGCTTAACCAATTCCTCATAGCTTCATATATCATTTTCCTGGCCATATTGTCGGGATATCCGAACAATCCATCTCCCCACGTAGTAGTCACTACTGTTTTTGTTTCTACCGCTTCGAAGACAGCTTCCAATGTTTCTCCTAATTCGTCCCAACTTAATTTTGGATCTTTATCATAAAAACGAGAGTAATACCCATTAACTATCGCTATTACCCCATCATTTTTAATTTCCTCTTTTTCTATCCTTACTTCGTTTGCCGTTTTTCTGGAATACTTTCCTGTCTTAATATCTCTCCTGTTTATATCCTTATTGACTGATATGGGCCATCGCGTTGCCACCCATCTCGCCACTCCGCCATTGTTGCTGGGTTGTTCTTTGTTGTTTTGTTTTTATTTATTTTATTTCTTTTTGTTGCTTGTTTTGTGCACCAACCACCAAGTCAAATTCCTTGTACTGTCCTCAAAACTGTACATGGCAAATAAAACATTTCTGATTCTGATTCTGATTCTGATTCTGATCTTCCCCACGGGGATTTCTTGGGTTTAGAATAGTACATTTTGGCCCTGATATTTCTACCACCAATGTGTCTCCTAGGTTTGCTCTTACTGTTGTAATCACGTCATTGAATCTCACAGTTTCAATCTCTCTGCTAAGTACCCTAGTACCGGTGGAGCCTGTTGACAATCCTCCTGTCGAAACTCTTCGAACAGGAGAAAAAAATGGGGAGGTAACTCCCTCCGCCATTGCTTTATCTTACGTTCGTGTCAAAGTATTCCCGTAAGCGGAGACTGAGGTATCTCCTTGAGAAGAGGGCTTCAATAGCCTTTTTCCCCTCTGATTCCACGCGTGTTTGAATAGGCTTACCTCAACCTGATTCTTTTAATAAAGGAAACCTTTCTGATTTCGTGTTCAAAGTGTTAGACCTCACACTTCTAATCTCTCACTCTTTTTCTTTGCACACTCTGCTGTCCAGGGTGATCAGTCCTGCCAGAGTAACAATTACTAAAGAGCTGGAGATTTTTCCACTACTTTCGTACTGAGTTATCCTTTATTCCTCATAGAGTGATAGCCCGTCTATTCACTCTCCTCCTACCAAGCAGTATGGTAGGGAAATGAGACTCTCTCTCTACTCCTTTATTTAGGGACACTCCGTAGGTTTTCTAATTAGACTCGGTACTCGTTTTATTTTTCCCGGACTAACAGGTTAACTTGGTCGTGCCTCACGTATGGGCGCCATGTCGATAGCCCGCGGGACTTTATAACGGTAGGGGATCTAAAACTGCCGTTCTTAATACAAGAATTCCCCCTCTACCTTGTCACCGAGGCTGGCTGCCTATCCTTTATTATTGTTTTCTAATAAAAGATAAGACTAATTGTACCTCCTCTTATAGGAAGTCTAAGAGTCGTCTCGCTATTTTGTGGGATTGATATTAAGACCCACCGAGTGTAGGTCAAAGCTGGAAACAATTCTTTTTTACAACAGTATGAGCTAGCCCCCCCCCTTTCCCTTCTCTGTGAGGAAAGGAACCGAGGGGGCTTTCACTTACCAGAGGTCTAGGAGTGTTTTTCAAAACCCGGGCGCTCCCTCAGGTGGATGATTGCAGGCGGTTAATTTACTCAAGAAGGCTTCTTAATAGTTAATATATTTTATTAAAGGTTTCACAAAAATTAAACAAAAAGAAATCAAAAGTCAATCACAAGTTTCAAAGTATCAAAGTCCTGAACTGACAGCCGACAAGAACGGACAGGGGCCTGCCGAACAACTAGAATGTCCGTCTCTAAAAAGCTCTCCCTCTAAAAAAGCTCTCGTTCTTAAAAATCAGTGAGATATATATAGCAAGAAGCGTGGCGTGATAGTGTGTCATAATTCATGCCCTGACCGCCTTAGCGAATAGGAAAAGAGAATACAAGTTCATTTTTTTTTTTTTTCAATGCCTTACTGGTGTAACAGATGCTTCAAGTTCACTCAGATGTCATGGCATACAAGAGTACAAAAGGTTATGCATATATGCAGATGTCATGGTTCAACGGGAGTACAACAGTGTAAAAGGTTGCACAAGGCGTTTTAGCAAAACACAGTATCCCTTTTTTTATGAAAATAGAAGTGTTAGCACCAGATGGTCATAACTTTTCTTGTGTAACATTTTTCCTATCATTATTATAATAATGGCAGTTTAATAGGCGTGACACATCAGGACAGGCATATAGCTGTAGTGGTTAAATAAACACTTCTTTGCAAAATAATGAATGAATGATTAATACACACAACGTACAACAGTTTATTTTAGTCAAACAATCTGTGTGTGTGTGTGTGTGTGTGTGTGTGTGTGTGTGTGTGTGCGTGTGTGTGTGTGTTGAATAAATATGTTTAAAGACTCACAACATGTATCTGTTAATGTTTCATATGAAATAAATACCAACAGGAAGAGATTAATAAAGATATTTAATAAAAGTTGAAACACAAAACATCTTCTATCAAAGAAGAACAAACAAATCACACGTTTAACACAAGCTTAAATAACACACGCTAGGCTTAGGTGGTAATACTGTATACTGTGGTGTCATAAAAATACAACGTTATCAGTTTCAGTATCATAATTAAAAAAATAATGCAATGCACTAATATAGGAGATAAAGATTAAATATTAAAAATAATTTATTTAATGCATGATTGTATTTGTTCACATTAACATTTATAATGTGACGTGTATCAGACTGTGAATCTAATCTGACCCACATGTGTATTGTCACGTTTGTCCCAAAGTTGTGCAGCAGAGCCTGAGAATGATTGATCAGGTGGAGGAGGAAGAAAAAGAGACACAAATATACAGTATATATACAGTATATATATATATATATATTTATTATTTTTTTTTTGGGCTTTTTGTGGTGCTGATTTGCTTTTGAACACAAACCATTTATGATATGAACCTTCAAGCTTTAGGGGTGTGAAAAAAAAATCTATTTCACAATATATATCACAATTTTTTGGTGCCGATTTTAAATCAATTTTTTTGGTTTTTTTTTTTATTATTATTTTTTGTTTTTTTGTGTTGTGTTGCAATAGTTACTTGATGCACTTTATTTTATGATAACAGTGTGTAACACTGTATTTTCTTTTTTTTCAGTGAAAATGTGCAAAAATACTAAAAACAAATAATAAATATGATGTTTTGACTGAATGTATCCTCTGAATGATCAATATCTTCTGATGAACATATACAGCAACATGATTTTTCATCTCTATGTTTAATTTTGATATTAATTGGGTAGAATATTGTGATATCGCAATACAGTATATTGCGATAATATTGTACTATCAAGTATTGTGATTGGCACATTGCCAATACTCACCCCTAGCTTTGACCAGAGTTAAACTGAGGTGTCTGACAGACATTAGGTATTTATATCAGAGCCAGACCCAAAATTGACAGTAAAACCTATTTTTTTCCTCATATAAATGACATATTTACTATTTACTTGTTTTAGTGGTAAACCTGCTGTTATTAACTGTTAACGTCAACATCAGATCAGCGCACGTTGAAACAATCACACGTCAAACACACGTGTGTGGTGCAAATATAAGGATAATCCATGTTCTTGTGCAGAAACAGTAAATGATTAAAGTCTGTCTCTATTCTGACCCTGTCCTGGATCGTTGCAGGGATTGAGCTCTGATGACATCATTCTTAGGTCTGTCTGTAGGACTAACATGAGCCTGACTATTAAATGTTATGATTTACCAGAGAAAAACCCTTTGGTTGTGCTGTGTATGAGATGGAATGGGATGAGAAGAGTGTTCACTCCATGCTCACCACAAATCATCATGATGATGTGACTAAAGCACATTTAAGACTTATCTGATCTGAATTTAAGACAATTTCATACTTTTTAGGGCTTTTAAGGACCCACAGTCACCCTGAAGTTTTACATCATTTTTTTAGTCGTGTTATTAACGTATACCTCGATAAAATAGGGAGGTGGTATAACGGTGTCAAAATTTGGATACCACCCAAGCCTAACACACACACACACACACACACACACACACACACACAGATGAAACATAAAAGTAGAACCTTCACCTCCTAATGTGTGCAATGAGAGTCTTAATAACTAAAAATACACAAAGACAAGAGAAGAACCAACACACAGAGATAGAGAGAAGATCTCAGTTCCTCTGATGTGTTCTTCACTCCATCCTGGTTCTTCTTCTCTGATGTTTCTGCAGAGCAGAAAGAGGAGTGAGGTTCTCTCCAACATCTGATGAAGTAGAAGAAGAAACTAAACTCAGACTCACCTGGAGGACCAACTCTCAGACTGATGGAACAGACTGGATCTACACCAATAACTGATCTCTGATGACGAGGTGAGTTTCTCTGGAAGAATCGACACTCATAGGTTCCTTCATCATCTGATGACACGTTCTTCAGAATCAAACTGATGGTTCTGTTCTTCATCTGTAGATCTACTCTGTCTCTGTAGGACTGGAGCTGATATCTTGGATCAAGTTGTTTGTCTCTGTACAGGAGAACGTATCCATCCTTCAGATCAGTTCTGCTCCATTCCACCACAGCAACGGTTTCTCCATCAGGAGCTTCACATGGTAGAATGACATCATGTCCAGGTTCTACTGAGATGATCCTTTGGTCTGAGGAGAAACAACAAGACAGAGATGTTGATCAGCCAATCAGATCCAAAGGTCAGAGAGAGATTAATGGTTGATTCTCAGCTGTGTTCTTTATCTCACGTTAACCACACCAAAGTCCTGCTTTGTATGTTCTGGTCTGTGTGTGTGTCAGTTACACTGTGTGTGTCAGTTACACTGTGTGTGTGTCAGTTACACTGTGTGTGTGTCAGTTACACTGTGTGTGTGTCAGTTACACTGTGTGTGTCAGTTACACTGTGTGTGTGTCAGTTACACTGTGTGTGTCAGTTATACTGTGTGTGTGTCAGTTACACTGTGTGTGTCGGTTACACTGTGTGTGTGTCGGTTACACTGTGTGTGTGTCGGTTACACTGTGTGTGTCAGTTACACTGTGTGTGTGTCAGTTACACTGTGTGTGTCAGTTACACTGTGTGTGTCAGTTACACTGTGTGTGTGTCAGTTACACTGTGTGTGTCAGTTACACTGTGTGTGTCAGTTACACTGTGTGTGTGTCAGTTACACTGTGTGTGGGTCAGTTACACTGTGTGTGTCAGTTACACTGTGTGTGTGTCAGTTACACTGTGTGTGTCAGTTACACTGTGTGTGTGTCAGTTACACTGTGTGTGTCAGTTACACTGTGTGTGTGTCAGTTACACTGTGTGTGTCAGTTACACTGTGTGTGTGTGTCAGTTACACTGTGTTTGTCAGTTACACTGTGTGTGTGTGTGTCAGTTACACTGTGTTTGTCAGTTACACTGTGTGTGTGTGTCAGTTACACTGTGTGTGTGTCCGTTACAGTGTGTGTGTCAGTTACACTGTGTGTGTCCGTTACACTGTGTGTGTGTGTGTCAGTTACACTGTGTGTGTGTCAGTTACACTGTGTGTGTCAGTTACACTGTGTGTGTCAGTTACACTGTGTGTGTCAGTTACACTGTGTGTGTGTGTCAGTTACACTGTGTGTGTGTCAGTTACACTGTGTGTGTCAGTTACACTGTGTTTGTGTCAGTTACACTGTGTGTGTCAGTTACACTGTGTGTGTGTGTGTGTCAGTTACACTGTGTGTGTCAGTTACACTGTGTTTGTGTCAGTTACACTGTGTGTGTCAGTTACACTGTGTGTGTGTCAGTTACACTGTGTGTGTGTCAGTTACACTGTGTGTGTGTCAGTTACACTGTGTGTGTCGTCTAAACACACTTAGGACCTAAAGTCAGGATATTTACGTGTGAGTAGCTGAGCTTATTCATCTTTTTTTTATACTTGACAATGATCTAAATGTTCAATTAATTTTCATATTGGATAATTTGCCATGGACGTCATATACGTTTATTATGTTTATGTTTTCTCTATTAAACATGGCGTTTTCTCCCCCAGATGTGATGTCATGTCAGTGAATACTATTGATTAAATACATAACTTTTAATTGCTTTACCACTAAATGAACTTAGTATTTTTATTAATAAAAACAGACAAAGCAGTAAAGTATGTAAAGCTACAGTTTAAGCTAGCAGTGGTGATGTTCTCAGAGTGATTCAACATTTAACCAATAGGAGACAGACTCACCTGCAAACACCATCAGCAAACAGAGAAATAACAGGAGACACTGGGCGGAGCTCATTTCTCTTCTTCTGCCCCACTAACTGAGTCTGAGGGAGAGTGATAACAGACGGGATAAACTGCATGTAAACCTAAGAGAAACATATCCAAGGTGGAGAGAACAGAGTCTGCTCTGACCAGCAGCTGAGATTACTGCTGGTGTTTTTCCCTCTCCCTCATCTCCCTTGTTTTAATCTAACATTAACCTCTATCAACATCCTGATCCTGAATCTAATCATGGAATCAATGATCTGGTCTCTCTTCACTTTTAGTCAAATCTGTCTACGAGAAGAGAAGGACGGCCAATGGGAGAGTTCACAAGTCCTGAGGACGTGGAAGACGTTCACCACCAGATTAGAAATGATGATATCCAGGGTTCTACACTAACTTTCTATTGAGCAGGGGTGGGGGTAATGTACACAATAGCCACACATGCTAATGAGTAGTTGACTTAACTAACGTACTGTAGTTTTGTATGAAGTAAATATTGAAATGACTCCAGATATATTTACTAATGTTTTAATATTTAGTGACAATATTAAGTTTTTTTGCAACAATCAGTGGCTGAAATAACAGGTCATTGATTTTATATCATTTTAAAATTAAATAAATAACATTCAATCATAACAACAGGTTACATGTATTGTTTTTTTATTTTACATAAATGCTGTACATGAATAAAGTTAACAGTAACATAACCAACTTATCATCTGCATTGTTTCACCATGAATTAAATTATATACAGTTAAAATTATATAGAATAAAGTTTGATTTAATTTGATGTGATTTATTAGTGACTTCAGATAGGTACAATGAACACACACTTATTATAGGAATATTACTAATATCATCAAATCATTTGAATTATTAAACTTTACTATTTATTTATTTGTACTTTAAGAAAAACATTATTAATACATTTTCATTTTTTTCCCCCAACTGTAATGTTTGTATTCTTTGAACATGTTCTACACTGAATATAAGAGAAGCTCCTAAATCTCTTTATACTTTGTATAATGACAATAAAGGCACCAAAATTAACTGAATTAAAAATGTGTCTAAAAGAAATATTCAATGATTATTTAAACAAACATGTTCTAAAAAACCTTGTGTCAACAACAATCTATTATTTCTATTATGTCAGCCCTGCTGTTCCTTTGTAACGGACATGTAAATACTTCCACTAAGGAACTAATGATTATCATAAATATAGTCATATTATTATTATAATATGTTACATGTGAAAGGTGATCCTATGAGCTCTGGTTCTAACGGAATCTTCTCTGTCATTTATTAAAGGAAACATAACATAAGATGTTTAATTGTGGTCAAGCCAGTCGTGGTTCATGTTTGTCTGGTCAAATCAGCCTTTATTCCCCTTATAGATGGTCCTGTCTCCACATGACTGTTCTTCAATGTTCATGTCTGTGTTCAACCACCTTCAGCTACAGTGGGGGTCCCTGCTCTCTGGGACCTTTATTTTGGAGGGTCCCCGCTCTCTGAAACCTTTATTTTGGAGGGTCCCCACTGAAACCTTTATTTTGGAGGGTTCCCGCTCTCTGAAACCTTTATTTTGGAGGGTCCCCACTCTCTGAAACCTTTATTTTGGAGGGTCCCTGCTCTCCTAAACCTTTATTTTGGAGGGTCCCCGCTCTCTGAAACCTTTATTTTGGAGGGTCCCTTCTCTCTAGGACCTTTATTATGAAAAGGTTGAGAACCACTGCTTTAAGAGAGGGTTAGGTTTACTGGGTTTAAACTTTTTCCTGATTGTAGTTTTTTTAAATTGTTTTGTTTGTTTGTTTCAGTTTCTGTGTTTTCTATAAATATCAGGATTATTACAGAACAAATTAAATGAAAAAGGATATTTTAGTTTTTTAAAGTAAAACTCATGGACTAGAATCAGATGTAAGTCATTAGAAACATTAGTGACTAAATGACGTTGGTTCTGTTGTGGCACTAATCACCCAGCAGAGGTCACTGTTCTGCAGAGGAAGTTTAAACACTGGGTTATTTAAAAAGGATTAAAATAGATAGATATAGATAACAGAAGTTTATTATTTACAGTAGAGAATCAAATCAGAGCTAATGAGAGAATCTACAGCACGGTCCTGTTTACAAAGGTAGAAGGATTTTAGATCTTTTTATGGAAAAACAAACCATTCTATCAGAAAAGAGGTCACCTGTAATCAGAGGAAATCATTCACTTTTCATACTGAATAATATCTTTAGATTCATTATTCATTTGTTGATTACTCAGAGAATAGTCTAATGTATGGAACATTATCACCTAATTATTCATTTGATCATATGAGTGAGTTAAGTTAAATGAAATTCTAAAAATGCCACTAGCTCTAATAGCTCTATAAACTTCCATAAATCAGCTCCTGGATGCTGATCTACAGACAGATTCTATGGAACAATGAAAATATTCAGAATAAAAACTCATCATTATTTCTTTAAAAGTGGTTCAACAAAGGAATTATTTAGATAAATGATCAAGAACAGGTAATTCATTATAATGAATTCATCACAACTTATTAAAGCACAATCCCTCTGTCAGAATATTGTACAGTTTCAAACATGATTTTAAAATGTCTGGAACAACTTATAAACAGTTCAAAATCATAATAAATAATAAAACATCTTTAAAAACATCAAACATGCAAAACTGTCACAGAAAGATTGAACTAGTGTTGACATCATGTACAGATTAAAAATACATAAAACAAGATAAATAATAATAATAACTCTTTACATTTAAGGTGACATATTGAGTCTTTTGATTGTACATTGACTGTATTTATGTTTATGAACCCTTAACAAATATCAATCCTTTGGTCCTCATCTTATTCTTTATTGTATTACTTTTATGTATCTTATCCTGCAAATATTATTGTATTTTACTATTAAAAATGTCCTCCTAGACTATTAATACAGCACTAATGACACGTACTGTAAGTCATCTCATAGGAACAATGTCAATAATGTTTATTCAACCTTTTTTTGGAGACAAAATGTCAAGGTCAAGGTCACGTCAAGTGTCAAAAACTACAATTTTCCATATCTCTACCAATATTTATCGTATAAGTTTGATGCTTACATTTATGAAAAGTTCATCTCAAGTAGATTATTTTATTTCATAGAACCAAAGCTGTACCACCTACCAGTAAAAACATTAGTAGGGGTCAAAGTTCATGAGTCACAAAAACTTTTCTCTATAACTTGGCCACACATTGAGATCCAGTGTTCAGACTGGTACCATTGAACGACATTTCCTTTCAATGTGTATATTATAATATTTAAGGTCAAGGTCAGTCTTCTGTTTTTATTTAATTTAATTTGTAAAAAGAACAAAGTCGTCAATAAATCCAGATACAGGTTATTCACCTTATGAATACAGGTCTGGACTAGTTTCTGATATATTTTCTCTGTTATGTTTTATAATAAATGTGTTCTTTGTATCGTCTGTATCTGCTTTAAGTTAAGTTTTTAAAAAAGTTCCAGTTTTTCAGAAAAACTTGAACCAATGGCTGCAAAGAGATTTGTCATTGATGGGTGGAGCCTTATTAATTAAAGCTGATATACATACACTGCTTAATCTAACTTTAGACTTTTACGTCTTAAATGATAAGTTCAAAATAAATTGGCCAAAACAATTTAGATGTATGTGTTATTTTAATGTATTTATTTAATGTGATTATTGTGAAGCTTTGCCTCTGTATGTTTGTGTCCTGGTAGTTATTATTGTACGGTATTTCCCTCATTTCTATTTCTAAATAAAGATTAGAGGAAAAAGAAAGAGAAGTTCTAGTTTTTCCTGGAAACCACGTGATTGTTGAAGATCAGCAACAAGCCCCGCCTCCAGCCTTCAGCATGTTGAGGCAGGTTCAGTGATCCAGTTCATCCTGTTTTTAAATCACCTCAGAGAACTTTGCATTACATTCAAATCATCTCTACTTTGTTAGATGATGAATACAGTAGCTGTGTTAGTGTTTGGTGAATGATAGAAAGTCTCCTTATTGGTCCATGATTCTGTTATTAATGTCTACGTGATCTGAAGCTAGAGCTGCAACTAAACATTATTTTCATAATCAATCAGATTTTTATTTTTTAATCACAGTTTATCTATAAAACACATTTAACCCCTGTTTAAACTGAAAGAAAAGTGTCTCTCACACAAACGCTCGCGCAAGCAAATCATAAACCAACACTACTGCACGCACAAACACTCGTGCACACTCATATGCGCACACACACTCATGGTGCACACACACAAACACTTGTGGTGCACACACTGCACACAAACACTAGTGCACGCACACACAAACACTCGTGCGCACACACACTCATGGTGCACACACACAAACACTAGTGGTGTACGCACACACACACACACTGTGCACGCACACACACACACTTGTGTACGCACACACACACACTTGTGTACGCACACACACACACTGCACGCACACACAAACACTTGTGTGTGCACCTTTTTAACACTTACTGTATGTGTATAGCCACAAAGGCCCTCTATTATTGGTAGAGCATGTGTGTGTGTTTATAACTAGTCACAATTGAATTATAGATATTAAAAAGAGAAATAAATAACATATCCACAATGCAATAGTTGATTTTATCTAAACTGTAAAAATACATTTTTACTATTTATAATTGTTTTTTAACATGTAGAAATTTAATTCCTGATATATTTAATTAAATTAACTAGTCAAAATGTAATTACTTCATGTGTAAAATATACTAGTAACATGTTAAAACAGATATATCGACTAGTATTGATACCAATGTTTGTATCGGTATTGAATGATACCAGTGTGAAAAGATTGATCCACGACAGGTAAACAAAGGTAAATAAATACCTAATATTTAGTGAAATGACTAATATTGAATGACTCGCCATCTACGTACACACTTTGTTTAGCACACACATCTTGTGTGTGTGTGTTACAAGTTTTATTCAGTTTTATTACCATCATTGTGTTCTATAATACGTCATATTTCATCATTTTTTTGTGTGAAAACTACGACTATTACAGAACACAACAATAGTGATAAAAGTGAAAACAACTGGTTAAAAAAGTTCCATGTTTGAATTGTTTATATTTGTGTGTTTGACTCTAAAGAATCTTTATAGAAATATGAAAAAACAATTCAAAAATGTGTGTGTTTACTTCTAAACTATATTTCTACTTCAGACTGATTCATGTGTTCTGGTTAGTTCTGTGCAGTGTCCTCCCACTTTGTGTGTGTGTGTGTTTCTGCCTGCTCCTCTGTGGTTTCCTGTAATCAGTGCCAGGTTTTCCTCATCAGCTCATCAACCTCCACTGCATAAAGACCAGACTCTACCTCCACTCAGTGCTGGATTATTATCTACCCCAGTGGTATCGTACCTTCAGCTCTCAGTGAACGTATTGTTTCCCATGATCTTTGTTCTCACCTCCTCGTGTCTCCTTGTTCCCCAGCGTTCTGCGATACTCCCTGCCTGCCTGCTACTCTTCTGCTCCACACTCATCTCACGTGTTTGGGACTTCGGGATTGTGACTGGGATCACCACTCACCTCACCGCTCACTGAAGAAGGACTCACATTTACCTCACTTGTAAATTAAATCACTTGTTCACTGTTAACTCTGTCTCTGAGTCGTGCGTCTGGGTCCAAAACATTATACACACAGTGTGTATCATAACATCATGCTTTATACATGAAAACTATGTTCTGCTCTAACCTGTTATTACATGAAACCATCCTCATTAAAACCAGTCTGTGCTGGTGTTGACTGATGGATGACAATGATTAAATGTTATACAATCATTTCACATGGTTTCATCTTTCCACTAACTCTACTCCACCTCTCAGTGTTTTTATGATGAATAGAGAATAAAAACATCTGACGTGTCATTATTATCAGCAGGTTTTTATAAAAGCACAACAACAATAAATCACTATGTTTAGTTTTATTTCAGCCATTCTGTGTGTAGTGGTCTGTGGGATAGAAGCAGACTGGGTATACTGGTTTAGACACACACACACACACACACACACACACACACACAAAGTTGTATTAGAACATATTGTGCTTATTATGTTGTGTAATTAAACCAGTATAGTGACCAGTGTGTAGCTTAGCTATAATGGTGTCTGTGAACAGGAGGAATGAGTGAATGGTAAAACCTAAAGCAGGTTTTTAGGATCAACGTGTCTAAAGTTAAGCCCAGTATGAGTTTTATCCCACAGTCCAGTGTGGATTTTACGAGCCTCGCTAGTTTTACTACTTTTTGTTGGCGTCACGGCCCACAAAGACAATTGTTGTTTGGTTAAATAAACTGATGTTTTAAGTGCTGACCTGCCTGGTAACTTTCACTGTGTATTTATCAAAATGGTATTTATTTCAAAATGTTGTTTTTATTTATTTAATTATGACTCTTTAGGGCTTCCATAGAATAATACCTTTAGATTCATTATTAATTTGTTGATTATTCAGAAAATAGTCTAAAGCATTTGATCATATGAGTTTAAGTTTAAATGAAATTCTAAAAATGCCACTAGCTCTAATAGCTCTATAAACTTCCATAAATCAGCTCCTGGATGCTGATCTACAGACAGATTCTATGGAACAATGAAAATATGACACGTACTGTAAGTCATCTCATAGAAACAATGTCAGTGATGTTTATTCAACCTTTTTTGGAGCCAAAATTCAAGGTCAAGGTCAAGGTCATGTCAAGTGTCAAAAACTACAATTTTCCATATCTCTACCAATATTTATCGTATAAGTTTGATGCTTACATTTATGAAAAGTTCATCTCAAGTAGATTATTTTATTTCATAGAACCAAAGCTGTACCACCTACCAGTAAAAACATTAGTAGGGGTCAAAGTTCATTACGTCACAAAAACAAGACTTTTTCTCTATAACTTGGCCACACATTGAGATCCAGTGTTCAGACTGGTACCATTGAACGACATTTCCTTTCAATGTGTATATTATAATATTTAAGGTCAAGGTCAGTCTCTGTTTTTATTTAATTTAATTTGTAAAAAGAACAAAGTCGTCAATAAATCCAGATACAGGTTATTCACCTTATGAATACAGGTCTGGACTAGTTTCTGATATATTTTCTCTGTTATGTTTTATAATAAATGTGTTCTTTGTATCGTCTGTATCTGCTTTAAGTTAAGTTTTTAAAAAAGTTCCAGTTTTTCAGAAAAACTTGAACCAATGGCTGCAAAGAGATTTGTCATTGATGGGTGGAGCCTTATTAATTAAAGCTGATATACATACACTGCTTAATCTAACTTTAGACTTTTACGTCTTAAATGATAAGTTCAAAATAAATTGGCCAAAACAATTCATGAGTAACGTCTATTCAATGTGGAATTTTATACCTGAATTTAGTTTTTTCTATTAGATCTAAATTTGAATTATTATGAAATTATAATGTTGGAAAAGTTCTCTAAAAAAAAAAAAGACTGAATCTTCCAACTAGATATAAATAATAAGAGAAGTATTTATAAAATAATTCACAGATATTACCCATCAAATGTGTATTTACTAGTGTTGTGGTAGTCGAGACTGGTCTTGGTCTCGAGACCAAATTTTAAAGTTCTCGGTCTCGTCTCGGACTCGGGATTTTCTCTCAAGACTGTTATGTACCACAGCGACCTGTGTATGTGTGTGTGTTACGACAGTGTGACGTATGACTGTTGCAAAGCGTTACTGCTGTTGGTAAACGGGAGTCCGGGCTCCCGAGGCATTCTGGGTAATACAAAAATAATGCTATTCTCATGAGGCACACAGTCGCCGTCTTCTCGATCCATACATAATATTGGCGACGAGGGTGGAGTTTTTTCCCGTTTCACCGCTTTCTTCATTCCTCGCTTTGCCGGGCGAGCCGCCGTTCCCATGGATCGAGTCTTTTGAGACATTTATCGCCGCTGCCGGGTTAGCTGATGCTACTGACCCTAGGCTAAAGGCCCTGCTCATACACAACCTGGGAAACGAGGGACAACGGATTTTCCGCACGCTCGGGCCCGCGGAGAAGTTTTGGGACTGTGTGGCCTTGCTGGCTGGACATTTTGCTGCTCCACAGAGCGTCATCGTCCGACGGATCATCTTTAGACAGCGCCAACAGAGGCCCCGTGAGTCCGTCCATCAGTACGTCACGGACCTCCGATGCTTAGCTCGGGTTTGCAAATGTGAACACATGGCAGACGAGTTTATTCGGGATCAGTTAGCCGAACACACAGCTGATCACAAACTTCGTGAGAGACTGCTTATGGCACCGGACCATACAACTTTGTCTAAGGCAGTGGAATTGGCGTTTCAGCTTGAGTTGGCTGCTCGGCTAGCTTTGCGGCTAACGGCTACAGGCCCGACTCCCTCTCTCTCCACTCTGCTGCACAGACTGTGGCCCCGGCAGACCAGGCCCCCGGTCCCACTTATCCTAACAACGAGCTCGAGGTTAACGTTGCGGGACACCAGGGTGCCTCAGCACGCCGGCCATGCGGGAACTGTGGCTCATCTTCCCACGCCACACGTGCGCCCTGGGTTTCTCTATCACTGACAACCTGGGTTCCGCCATCCTGACCGTGACCACGCCATGGCAGCAGCGCTGGCCTTCACTTTTCACTGGGCTGGGCTGCCTCACCGCCTTCAACCACCAACCGCTCATTGACCCAGTCGTGAAAACTGTCATCCAACCTCTGCATAGACTGCCCCTCACTTTGCATGATGACGTCACTGGCGAGCTGCAGAAACTGCTGGATGCCGGCATCATTGAACGAGTCGACGCCTCACCCTGGATCTCCAATCTGGTGGTGGCAAAGAAGAAGACTGGCGGCCTCCGTCCCTGTGTTGACCTCAAACAGGTAAACAAAGCAGTGGTCCCGGACAGATACCCACTCCCCACAGTGGAGGAGCTCTCTGCACAGTTTCACGACTCAGCAGTCTTCTCAAAGCTCGACCTTCGCCAGGGCTACCTGCAGGTTCCCCTACATCCTGATAGCCGCAACCTCACCGCCTTTGTGACCCACATGGGGGTCTTTCGTTACACCCGGATGCCCTTTAGACTCAGCTCAGCGCCCAGCTGCTTTCAGAAAATCATGGCCACCATCTTTGCAGGCGTCCTTGGCGTAGTCGTGTACCTGGACGACATCGTGGTGCACGGAGCAACGTCCCTCCTGCATGACGACCGTCTCTCCAGGGTGCTGGACGTGCTCACTGGTCACAACCACACGCTGAATGGGGAGAAGTGCATCTTTGCAGCTCCGGTGATTGAATTTGTGGGATTCCGCCTGACCGCTGAGGGCCTCAGCCCACTGCACTCGAACGTCAATGCGGTCCTACGCCTGCCTGAACCCTCTTGCCCGGCGCAACTATCATCGTTTCTGGGGATGACTGCTTTTTACGTACGTTTCCTTCCCTTCTACTCTGACACTACGGCACCGCTGCGTGCCCTCCTGAAACAAGATGCACCCTGGGTCTGGTCTCCTGCATGCTCTGCAGCGGTCCTCCGGCTCAAGTCTCAGCTGACCTCCCCACCTGTACTTGCCCACTTTGACCTTGAGAGCCTCACATTTGTGACCTGTGACGCTTCCAACACTGCAGTATGCGCAGTCCTCTCTCAATCTCACCAGGGGACTGAGCGTCTGGTGGTGTTCGCTTCTAGGGCTCTCACTCCAATGGAGCAGAAGTACTCTGTGGAAAGGGAGGCGCTGGCCTGCGTCTGGGCATGTGAGCGGTGACACATGTACCTCTACGGTCAACACTTCACTCTACGGACCGACCACCAGGCCCTCACAGCCCTCCTGGTCACAACCGGATCAGGCCACAAACCGCTGCGCCTTTATCGGTGGTTTGAGAGGCTACAGGCTTACAACTTCACAACACAGTTTACCCCAGGCAGGGATGTTTTGGCAGATCTCCTCTCCAGAGCCACACCCACCTATGCACCAGACACCAACCAGGACTCCTCGGGACCAGAATTGATCCTCCTGCTCCACACGCCCCTCAGGGCAGCTGTTTCCCTGAAAGACTGTCAGTCGGCCTCTGCACAGGACCCTGTTCTCGCTCAGCTTTGCACCGTCATTCGTAACGGCTGGCTTGCCAAGGTTCCTGAGGAACTAGTACCATATCACTGGGTCAGAAGGGACCTCTCCTGCTGGAATGAAGTCTGTGTGGCGAGAGGGCTGTGCACGGTGGTACCAAGCGCTTTGAGGGAACGGGTCCTGGCCATGGTCCACGACGGCCACCTGGGCATTGTATGAGTCAAGCAACACTGCAGGAGCCTGGTCTGCTGGCCGGGTATCAACAGAGACATTGAAGATCTTGTCAGGGACTGTGTGGCCTGCCTCACCAGCAGTAAAACTGGCTCTCCTCCACAACCACCCTTACAGCCCGTGCCATGGCCTCGGGCTCCATGGACTCACATACAGGTGGACATATGTGGTGAACTTCACGGCACCCTCCAACATCAGCGCTTCCTCCTGGTGTCATACAATCTCCACTCCAAATGGCCGGAGGTGCTTCCCACCGGGTCTGTCACCACTGCAGTGGTCATCAACTTCCTCTCCTCTTTGTTCACCTGCTGGGGTGTTCCTGATGCCATTACCACCAATAATGGGCCTCAGTTCGTCTCAGCTGACTTCACGGCTTTTGCAGAGGGGAGGGGGATAAAACACAGGACGGCCTTTCACCACCCACAAGCCAATGGAGGCGTGGAGAGGTTTAATCAGACCCTTAAGAATGGGCTCAGAGCATACATGGCAGACGGTTTCTCATTCTCAACATCACTGCAGAGCACCCTACTGCACTACAGAGCAACATCCCACACTACCACTGGCAGCTCTCCAGCCCTACTGATGTTAGGGCGCGAACTACAACTTCCCTTGGACCGGCTACACCCTCCAACATGAGACACTCTGGCAGCGACGCCCTCCCCAGGCAACAGAGTGGCACAGCAACAACATGGCATGAAGCGGTGGTTTTACAGAAAACACAGCGTGAAACCACCTGCACTTACCGTATCTGACTGGGTTCGAGTCCGCCGACCCACTTGATCTCACAAGCTGCTTTCTTTCTGGTCTGCACCAACACAGATCACAGCACAACTGGGGCCAGCCACCTCCCGTGTGACTGATGGTTCACTCTGGCATATCAGCCGCCTCCGGCGAGTGAAGCAACCTTCTGTTTCAGCCCAGCAAGCCGCGGCTGATCCACGCTGCACCGATGGGGTCTGGGACGATCCAGACACACGGGCGGAGACCCTGGCTAGACCAGATGTGCGGGTTGAACCCCTGCGGACCGGACGGGGTCCGGTCCAGGCCCGTCAGAGGCCCTTATACCTCAACGACTATCTGACTGATTTTTGATGCACTAGCGTAGCGTATAGCCTGTGATGTGGCAGAATAACCCACAGGGCTATACGGGTAAACCGGCAGTCTACCCGGTTTATCTAGTCAGGTTGGCCGTTCGGCCTTGATGTTGTTTTCATGCACTTGGGAGGGAGGGGTCTTAGCTTATGACCATTGTTCGGACGTTTTAAGAAGGGGAGGTAAATGTTGTGTACCACAGCGACCTGTGTATGTGTGTGTGTTACGACAGTGTGACGTATGACTGTTGTAAAGCGTTTCTGCTGTTGGTAAACGGGAGTCCAGGCTAATACAAAAATAAATAAAGCTATTCTCATGAGGCACACAGTCGTCGTCTTCTTGATCCATACATAATAAAGACCGTTCGAGACCAGCACTAATTCCTGCTATTCTTAAACTTTTTAATAATGTGATAATAACACGGAGAAGAACGGGATAAAACAATATTTAATTCATTCTTTAATCCACCCTGTTATAATGACTACAACCTTCCTTAATGTGACTGAGTGACGTGTGTGGCTACGGTGTCAGTTTGGACCGTGGAGCAGAAGGAGATATGAACTAATCACTGGTAAAAATCTCAGTAAAACTCCAGAAAACAATCACCAGTAATAAATATTATCTCTCTGGTAAAGACAGTAGCTCTAATAACTGGTAAAATGATAAACTGATGATATTACAGCCTGTGAAGGCTGGATAGGGGATGCACTTACTCTGCTTCTGGGTCCTAGTGCCAGCCGAGCGGTAAAGCTTGTTCCGTTTACTGAGGGCCATGTGTTTAATAAGTCTGTGTGTGTTTATTAAGTCTGTGTGTGTCCATGTGAAAGTCTACATGTTTATGTCTCTGTCCATCCACTCTTTTCATTATATCCATGTCTTTTAAGGCTTTATTACATAATGTCGGCTGTAGTCTGGGCCGCCGCCATCTTGGATTATGTCGTCACCAGCGCGTCATCACCACAGAGTTGCACTAGCACAGAATGAGTCAAATAACTGTAAAGAGGTTTAATATTAGTCTATTATCTTTTAAAAGTTGTGTTTTTTTGTGTGTCTTCAGACTCCAGTTACATTTATGTATATAATATGTTCCCCACAATATAAACAGGTTCATAATATTGTAGCGTTTGCAGCCCGACACTACGGGGCTAACTAGCCGAATGGCGAGGACACAGAGTGGCTGCCGTTTAACCGGATGAACCGGGTTTTATTACCCTCAAGAGCAGGCTAAAACTGGGTTGGAGGAGTGCCAAAAATAACAAAAATGGATAGCTAACTCTACTAGCAACTCGTTGTGGCGTCTGCTTCCCTCTCCCCCTTTTTTTCTTCCTCCTCCGCCTTCTTCCTCCACACTACCCTGATCCTTCCGCTCCCAACATAAACTGGCCTATCCGGCTAACTAGGGCAACTCCTTCCCCCACAACTTCCCATCAATCCCCCCCAAAGTCCTGAAGGGTCGCTACAATATAATTATTTTTTATAGTTTCTGTTTCCACTGTATCCAGAATATTAATAATAATTCTCAACAAGAACTATTGATTGATTTGTCACATGACTGTTCCAGGGTTTGTTTTATTTAGTTTCACATCTACCTGTAGATCTATGTTTTTTACACTGATGACAACTTGTTTGTAGTTTTATTTCAGAAAGTTTCACTTTTACAGTTACAGTTGGAAACCTTTGTTAATTGAATATCCTAGTTATATTACAGTAACCAAATTAAACTATATCAACTAAGTGAATTAATAAAAATAACCTGTTTAAAGGCTTTTTAAAACTAAATAAATATCTTATGAAATCTGTGACCTGTTAAACCTGAACAACTCAAAGAATCAGAATCAAGAATCATTATTTCTTGGCAGAAATACTTTTAAACACTTACTGTACATTCAGCTGACATAAAAATATTGTTTTCAAATATGTAGAATAATTGTGAATTTTTCAGTAGCAGTAGTAGTTTTAATATTTTAGTTAATTTTTTGCAGGCACCTTTTTTGTCCATCAAATGTATTTAAAATAAACTAAAATTAGATAGAGAATGTTATTTAACTGTCATAATAACCTTGTCATAATTTATTTATTTATATATTTTTTGAAATTGAAAAAAAAATGTTTATGGTCTCGGGCAAGTCTTGGTCTCGGATAGTGTGGTTTTGAACACAACACGTATTTACAATTAAAAAAAAATAAATTAGCTGATCCTGTGAAGAACAACCTGAAGATAATTTTTAATCTGTTTTTTTTACCAAATTATGTGAAAACCTGATCAATCTGATCTCCACCTGTATTAAACTATGTTTTGAACGTGTATTATTTGTCCTTATTATCAAAACAATTTTATATCATTAACATAATTATACATTTTGCTAAATGCAAAATAACTAAAATATCTGCTTTTCATCTTTGAACATGAACTCAAACAATATATGTATATGTATGTGTTATTTTTAATGTATTTATTTAATGTGATTATTGTGAAGCTTTGCCTCTGTATGTTTGTGTCCTGGTAGTTATTATTGTACGGTATTTCCCTCATTTCTATTTCTAAATAAAGATTAGAGGAAAAAGAACGAGAAGTTCTAGTTTTTCCTGGAAACCACGTGATTGTTGAAGATCAGCAACAAGCCCCGCCTCCAGCCTTCAGCATGTTGAGGCAGGTTCAGTGATCCAGTTCATCCTGTTTTTAAATCACCTCAGAGAACTTTGCATTACATTCAAATCATCTCTACTTTGTTAGATGATGAATACAGTAGCTGTGTTAGTGTTTGGTGAATGATAGAAAGTCTCCTTATTGGTCCATGATTCTGTTATTAATGTCTACGTGATCTGAAGCTAGAGCTGCAACTAAACATTATTTTCATAATCAATCAGATTTTTATTTTTTAATCACAGTTTATCTATAAAACACATTTAACCCCTGTTTAAACTGAAAGAAAAGTGTCTCTCACACAAACAACACCAACACTGGTGCATGCACAAACACTCGTACGCACACACACACACACACACACACACACACACACACACACACACACAAACAAACACTCGTACGCACACACACACACACACACACACACACACACACAAACACTCGTACGCACACACACACACACAAACACTCGTACGCACACACACACACACACACAAACACTCATAGTGCACACACACACACACACACACACACACACACACACACACACACACACACACACACACGCACACAAACACTGGTAGTGCACACACACGCGCGCACACACACACACACACAAACACTCGTAGTGCACACACACACACAAACACTCGTAGTGCACACACACACACACACACAAACACTCGTAGTGCACACACACACACAGACACACACACACACACGCACACACACACACACACACACGCACACACACGCACACACACACACACACACACACACACACACACACACACACACACACACACACACAAACACTCGTGGTGCGCACACACACAAAGCTCAGCAGGTTAATCAAACATCTCTGCATCATGGTCAGTGACATGAATTGCATGACGCATTAAATCGATTTAATAGTTTTAATAGTCGATTTTATTGGTTTTATTGATTTGTTGTTGCAGTCTTATCTGATGGTGTAATAAATGTTTTAGTTTTGACCTCTGGAGAATGAAATATGATAAATTAGTGTCTGATACACATAATACACACACTTCATACCTTTTTAACACATACTGTATGTGTATAGCCACAAAGGCCCTTTATTATTGGTAGAGCTAATTATTAAATATATATATATATATATATATATATATATATATATATATATATATATATATATATATTTATACCTGAAGCATTGTTAAACTGCCAAACAAAGGCTCCAAGCCTTGGCCAGCAGCCTAAAGAGGTACATGAGAGACAATGAATCCAGACGAATAAACCGGCTGTTTGCAACTCAACCAGCGATAGTGTACGCTCATTGGCAGGGGAGCAATAGCAGAGCAGACCCACCAAGACTGGAAACTGAACAGTACTGGAAAGACATATGGGAGAAGGAGGCAACACACAATAATAATGCACAGTGGCTGGTGGCTCTGAGAGAAGACCACAGCAACCTCCCTGAACAGAATCCAGTCACAGTCACAGTGGCAGACGTCCAAGAAAGAGCCTCAGGTATGAAAAACTGGACAGCACCAGGCCCTGACATGATACACGGCTACTGGCTATAGAAACTCACGGCACTCCATGAGCGTTTGGCAGCACAAATGAACCAGCTGCTGAGTGATGGGAATTACCCTGAATGTCTAACCAAAGGGTACACAATCCTGATCCTGAAGGATCCCTCAAAGGGTACAGTCCCACCCAAGTATCGGCCAATAACCTGCCTCTCCACAAGGTGGAAGCTCATGTCTGGCATCATAGCGGCTAAGATAAGTGGGCACATGGATCAATACATGAACACAGCTCAGAAGGGAATTGATAAAAATACCAGAGGTGCCAAACACCAGCTCCTGGTTGACAGAACAGTCGCTAGAAACTGTAGAACCCAAAACACTAACCTGAGCACAGCCCCGATTGATTACAAGAAAGCCTACGACTCAATGCCACATACTTGGATCATTGAATGCTTGGAGCTATACAACATAAACAGGACTCTAAGAACCTTCATTGCAAACTCGCTGAGGTTGTGGAAAACAACCCTTAAGGCCAAATTTTATGGCCAAATACCTCCAACGAGTAAGTCATGTCCTAAGAAGCCAGCTCAGTGCCAGTAATCACATACCCTGCAGGAATAATAAGCTAGCCAAAGGATGGATACAGACCACAGATGTTAAGACACCAAAGCTCCTAACAATGCACGGAGGGTTCCACCCCAAATCCAGCACTCTGAGACTGTACACTAGCCGTAAGGAAGGAGGACGAGGACTAGTGAGTGTGAGAGCTACTATCCAGGATGAAACATCCAAGATCCATAAGTACATCAAGGACAAGGCTCCAACAGATGACGTGCTCAGTGAATGTCTCAGACAATGGGGAACAGAAGATGAGGTGCTGGAGGTTCCGTCATGGGAGGACAAGCCCCTACATGGGATGTACCACCCAAACATAACTGAAGTGGTGGATATCAGGAAATGGTACCAATGTCTAGACAGAGCTGGACTAAAGGACAGCACAGAGACACTCATCATGGCTGCACAGGAGCAGGCCTTGAGCACCAGAGCAATAGAGGCCCAGATCTACCACACCAGACTAGACCCCAGGTGTAGACTGTGCAAAGAGGCCAATGAGACAATCCAGCACATAACTGCAGGGTGTAAGATGCTGGCAGGGAAAGCTTACATGGAGCTCCATAACCAAGTGACTGGTATAGTGTACAGGAACATCTGTGCAGAGTATGGGCTGGAAACCCCAAGGTCAAAGTGGGAAACACCTCCAAAGGTGGTAGAGAATGACCGAGCCAAGATCCTGTGGGACTTCCAGATACAGACGGACAGAATGGTAATGGAGAACCAACCAGACATTGTGGTGGTGGACAAAGAGCAGAGGAAAGATGTTGTGGTCGACATAGCAACACCGAGCGACTGCAACATCAGGAAAAAGGAACACGAGAAACTAGAGAAATACCAGGGGCTCAGAGAAGAGTTGGAGAAAACCTGGAGGGTGAAGATATCAGTGGTGCCCGTGGTCATTGGGGCACTCGGGGCAGTGACCCCCAAACTGGAGGAGTGGCTCCAGCAGATCCCAGGAAATACATCAGACATCTCAGTCCAGAAAAGTGCAGTTCTAGGAACAGTAAAGATACTGAAGAACCCTCAAGATCCCAGGCCTCTGGTAGAGGACCTGAGCTTGGAGGAGAAAGAGAGAAACCGCCCCTCGGAGGGTGAGGAAGAGATTTTTATATATATATATATATATATATTTTTATATATATATATATATATATACAGTATATATATATATATATATATATATATATATATATATATATATATATATATATATATACTGTATATATATACACAGGGTTCTCACTAGGAACTTTTCCCATCATATCCTAAATGATATAGAAACTGTTACCTTCATGTCTGGTCCTCCTCCTTCGTACCATGGGGAGTGTGGTACAATATGTGTGTGTTTATAATTAGTCACAATTGAATTATAGATATTAAAAAGAGAAATAAATAACATATCCACAATGCAATAGTTGATTTTATCTAAACTGAAAAATACATTTTTACTATTTATAATTGTTTTTTAACATGTAGAAATTTAATTCCTGATATATTTAATTAAATTAACTAGTCAAAATGTAATTACTTCATGTGTAAAATATACTAGTAACATGTTAAAACAGATATATCGACTAGTATTGATACCAATGTTTGTATCGGTATTGAATGATACCAGTGTGAAAAGATTGGACACTGATCACTGCTGTTTCAACAAACACGTGCGTGTAGTGTATAAAGTTCTAATAATATAATACATTTACAGTTTTTTTGGTTTGCTTAAGCACGATTTTCAAAACAGGGCCCGTGTTTTCAAAACACTACAGATCATTTACATAATTAAACACTTGTAAAAACTATAAACTTCTTTTTAAAAACCACACTTTGTTACCATATGAAACACACACGTTTCACATTACTGTACTCTGTTAGCATGAGTTACAGTCTGCTGTGATAAACCTAAAACACTTCTACTTCCCTATGATTACAGTAGGCTACTATCAACAAAGTACTAATATTATGTCAATTCACCAAACACTACACAAGACCAATGACGCAGACTGAAGAAACTCATTTATTTATCAACACGCCCATAATGTTGACATGGAGATTCATATACTGAGACACTAGACATGGTCTCTTCATCTACTGTAACTGGATCTGGCCAGAGAATTTCATCTACATCACAGACAATGTCGTCATTAACAAGACACCTTGGAAAGAAACGTGTTGAATGATGAATCCATCCTTGCATTGCTGCTACCTCCATCTGGTCCCAGGCCTCCTCCATGGATTGGATGAGGGGTACCTCAGCCTGGAAACAGAGGTCATATACCTTCACCTCCATGATGAGAAAAACTCTTCTCTAGGGTTGAGGAATGGAGAGTATGGTGGAAGATATAAGACATGTAGATGTTGCTGAAACCAGTTCTGAACCAGAGCAAAGACACATTGTTCTAGACAACAATGTATAGAATATGATCCATTTGATGCTGTTATGTTGTGCTATAGAATGTAAGTATGAGTGCTGTGTTGTACGGCCCATATGGGCATGGTGGTGGAGGAGCCCATTCTGTGTAATGGCTGCACAGAGTGTTATATTACCCCCACGTTGCCCTGGGACATTGACTATAGCCCTGTGGCCAATGATGTTTCTGACCCTCCTTCGTGTTCTCGTCAGGTTGAACTCAGCCTCATCTACGTACATGAACTCATGCTGGATCTCCTCTCCATCCATTTGTAGAACTCTCTGAAGAACAGTATCAGGCACTGTGTAGATCTAGTATAGATATTACAGTATAAGATAATGAGACAGTAAACATGATCACACTGCTAAAGTGAATACATATCTCTACATAATCATGTTACAGTCGTTTCATCCTTTCAGAATTGTGCTCCAAAGACACTGGATAAATGATCTTCATTTGAATATGGTTCTTTTTTATGATGCGTGTCAGTGTTGATGTCCAGACCTGATGGACATTGTTGAATATGGTTATTGATAATGTTAGCTTGGAGCTGATTGAGTGTTATTACATTGTTGGCTAACACCATGTTTACTATCTCCCTCTCTTGCTGTTCTGTGAACATGGGAGGCCCCTCCCCCTTGTCGTTCCTGACCCTCAATCCTAGAAAAAAAAGAACAGTTTACAATACAAGTCATTTCACAGGAAACAGTAACAGAAGTGCTGATAGTGCATATATTACAGTACTGTAAGCAGTTACTGAAACATGCAGATGTTTTTGATATTTTTATAAAACCTATTTTCCAGTAGAAATGTTCTTATCACACTTGTTACTGTATATCAGCTTAGATGTGACTGTACTCACAGTCCAGCCTCCCTCAGCGTCAGGCAGTGGTTGATAACGTGGTCAACCAGTGTTGATCTCATTGGTCAGATTAGGTCCTCTTTGAGAACCTTCTTGTCTTCCTCTTCCTCTACCTCCAACATGGCCTCCTTCTCTTCCTCTGTTGATTCCTCTTTCTCCTCCTGGTCCTCCTCTTTCTCCTCGTCCTCCTCCTCGTCTTACTCTTTCTCTGACTCTTTCCATTGTGTTTGAAGACGATGAACTCACCTGCTGCTTTTTATAGGACTTACACACCTGATTAGTGTGTCTACAATTAAACAAACCAATTGGTTGGACGGTGTGGTCATGTGACAGTCAGTGCTTTGGTATTTAAGGAAGTGACTTCATGATAGATTTATGTGTGTAATGTATGTTAAGTGTGTGTAGGAGCCATAATTTATTTGTCAAAATACCTGTTTAATATGTTTTAGCATTTTACCTGACCTGTAGATGGGCGGAGCATGCAGGCTATTTAGGTTGCCCTGGTGATCACACACGTGTGGTCAATCAGGGGAGCAAACAGTTTTGAACGGTTCTCAAAGGTATGCAAGATTAAAGAGTCAAACACCAACGGACTATGTTTTCACATTCTTTGCCGGGAAGTACCTGTTGGAACAACTATCCCTGCACCACCAGAAGTGAACCTATAGTTAAAGGACTTGGGCGCTTCATTAAGTTCAAAACTCGCTTCGGTTGGAGGGAGGATTAAAGCGTGCACTGGTGAGAACGCGCTGGAATAGGCCGGCGCTAAGCATTCTTGGTCAGCAACCCTGTCTCGGCCGGGCTATTGGAGCCACTCAAACGGCAAAGTGGGCTATTGGAGCTCACACAGCAGGGAGGCGGCTGGGAGACGTGGTCTCGCCGCAGCAATCGGGCTCACACACAGCGGCTGCAGAGGAGCGGTGCCTCGCTGTGAGGAGCGAGGCCAGCGCATCGGGGTTGCAGCGACGCGCATCGGTTGTGGAGCGGCGCCGGTGCCAGCTGAAGCTACTGCTGCATCGGGCTTCGGCTACTGGAGCCACGGAAACGGCTGGAGCCACAGCTCCAGATAAGGACTCTGAAGGCAGAGCATCAAAGCCCAGCCAACGCACCATTGTGGTATGTGGTTTGGATTGGAGGAACGTCAATGACAATGTGTGTCAACTCACAGCAGTAAAGCAGTTCAATGCACTGATGGGAGATAGGCACCTGCTTTAGGAAACTGTGCGTCAAGACGTGCGTTCATTAGCATTGGCGTAAAATATAAACTATTGAAAATAAAGCATCGACTAAGAGCCGACATGGCTGAAGATGAACAGTGTGTGGATGAGATGCTGCAAGTTGAGAAAAGGAACAAGCGCGAAGTGAAATTAACACCCAAAGCTTTACTAGAAAAAATAAGCAATTTAGAAAAAGAAAGAAAGGTTCAAATAAATAAACTCTCCAAAGAGAAACAAGCTATTAATGTACTAATGGGCGACAAAGACAAGATAAATGAGGTAAAAAGTGAATTTAACAAATATGTGGGTTTGTTTGAAGAAATAAGTAAAGTTCATAACATTTTGTTGGGTTTGTTGCCTCAAGAGGAAGCAGAAAAGCATGATATTTGGTTCCAAAATAAAATGTTGAATGTCAATAATTTTATTGCTGTTACAACAAAGTGGATCAATGAAGTTCAAAGTTGCCCAACAGCTGCTGTGTTAAGTTATGTTGTGCAGAATATAAATGAACAAAATACAGCAAAGGTGGCTCAACTAGAAGAGATCAACATTGAACCACATGATAGCATTTCAAATGTTGCTTCAAAATCCTCGAGGAAGGATTCATGCTGTAAGGGTTCCACAAGGACCTGTTCATCCTCCACCAGTATTCGCTCAACAGCTTCTGAACATTTAAGAGCAGAGGCAGAAAGGGCTGCACTCTTAGCACGTGCTGCTGCTTTAAAGAGTATGCATGCCTTAGAAGAGCAGTACTGAACCCAACAGTTAGCTGTAAAGGAAGTGTGGCTTCAAAACACTCTGATGGGATGGAGTCATATTTTGTTAAAGAATCAAAGACTAAGCCCACTTCTTTAAAGCCACTTGCTTCTAAATACGTGCCTCATCTTTCACTGCAAAAGAATCCGGAACCTTTGTCAAATAAGGAGGTTGCGATCAATTTAAATGCAGATCACTACAGTCAGCACTTGGAGCCCACATCTAGTCAAGTTCAGACCAACCTAAACCCTACAGTGTCTCAAAGCAATCAATCATCGACAGTTCAAAATCAATCAACAGGAGATCTGTACAGTGTACTACAACAACAAAATGAGATTACAACTCTTTAGGTCAAAATGCAAAATTCCCATTTGTTGCCACACCGAGAGATTCCAACTTACAATGGAGATCCTTTACAGTTCAATTCATTTATAAAAGCTTTTGAGCACTGTGTAGAGAGAAAGACTAGCTGTAAAGGAGACTGTTTGTACTACCTGGAGCAGTACACCACTGGACAACCAAGAGACATTGTAAGCAGCTGTCTTCACATGAATCCTGAAAGAGGTTATGATGTTGCCAAAGAACTATTAAAAGTTCACTTTGGAAATGAGTTACATGTAACAGCAGCTTATATAGAAAAGATAATCATCTGGCCAAGTATTAAGTCTGACACAAAAGCACTGACAGCCTTTGGGCTCTTCCTACGTGAATGTTGCAATGCAATGGAAGAGTTACGCTATTTAGATGAGTTAAGCATGTCTGCTAATATGAAACTTTTGATTCAAAAATTACCCTATAAACTTAGAGAGAAATGGAGAACTAAGGCAAATGAAATTTTTGAAAGAACTGGTGATAGGGCACAATTCAGAGATATCGTGAACTTTATTGAGTTGCAAAATAGAATCACTTCAGATCCAGTTTTTGGTGACATACAGGACACACATCCTGTGCAAAGGACATTAAGATCAAATACATCCCAAATGAAATCTCAATTAAAAAGAAATAGCTTTGCAACTCATGTTTTAGTTAAAGATAATTACAAGGTGATTGATAATAAACAGCAGGACACTTGGAAAAATGATGTTTTCGCTGCTGAGACGAGCTTTTCTTGTTTGTATTGTGCACATGATGGACATTCATTGGAGCAATGTCACCAACTGTGTAAAATTTCACATCGAGAAAAGTTAGAGTTTTTGAAGGAGAAGGGTCTATGTTTTGGCGGTCTAAAAACAGGGCATTTAAGTAAAGGCTGCGACAGGCGAAGCATTTGCATGCACTGTAAGAAATTACATCCCACTATTTTGCACATAAGACAAGCAGAGGTTGATCAAAATAAGGAACCTGTGTATCCTCCAGTATATGCCAACAGAACTGTAGTTGACAGAATAGAGGAGCTGTTGACGAGTTAATACAATTATGACTTCATTGAAAAGTCAGGCACACAACAAGAAGAAATGAATGAGGCCAAAGATGGGGAGAACACAGCTCCTAGAAAGCAGAGGACCGCCACGGATGGAAAGAATGATAAAGCAGCTGACGGTAAAAAAGAGAAGAGACGGTCTAATCGATCTAAAAGTAAAGAGGACAACAACGTTGAAAAGGGTGAGAAGCAAGGGAAACACAAGACAAAGAAAAAGGATAAATCTCATAGTCGCAGTAAAAGCCGAGAAAAGAACAAACGATCAAAAAGTAGAGACAAAGGTCACAAACACAAAAAAAAAAACAATTCTCATGCCTGGAGATGTTGTCATGGTTTTGGACTCCACAGCACCACGTGGGTCATGGATACTTGGTAGAGTATTAGAAACCTTTACAGATAAGAACGGTCTGGTACGTGTGGTGCGTCTTCAAACCAAAACCAGTGTGATCGAAAGACCTGTAACAAAATTATGTTTGTTATGTGAAACTACATTTTGAGGTACTGTATTTTGTGTGCAAACATGTTTGTTTTACATATTGATGTTTTTGTTTTGTTTACTTAGATATGGCTCCATTGATATTCAGTTTGGTAATTGCTTTGTCTTCTGCCAGTCGCAATTAGGGGCCGGTGTGTAGGAGCCATAATTTATTTGTCAAAATACCTGTTTAATATGTTTTAGCATTTTACCTGACCTGTAGATGGGCGGAGCATGCAGGCTATTTAGGTTGCCCTGGTGATCACACACGTGTGGTCAATCAGGGGAGCAAACAGTTTTGAACGGTTCTCAAAGGTATGCAAGATTAAAGAGTCAAACACCAACGGACTATTTTTTCACATTCTTTACCAAAAAGTACCTGTTGGAACAACCATCCCTGCACCACCAGAAGTGAACCCAGGTAAAGGGGACTTGGGCGCTTCAGTGTGTTTAATGTTTAACAAATCACTGTGTAGAGTTTAGCAACAAGTGTGAGGTTAACAATGTGTTTATAGTTGTACAAATATGGGCTGATGTTTTACTTCTTCAGTGTAAGGTTTTACTAATAGTGTACGACTATTAATTTTAGTGTGGAAGCAATAAAAAAAACTGTAACTGGACAAAGATTAACTAACACGTATGAAACGTGCACTGATAATGAAACAAAGGTAAATAAATACCTAATGTTTAGTGAAATGTAAACATATTCATATACTAATTCCAGCAAGTTGATTTATTTATTCATTTATCTTCTTTTAGAATAACATGTTATGTTTTTATTTATCCAGGAAGTTTACTTTGATCTCTTTATATGTTTGAACTGTTAACTTCTGTCTATTGTTCTTAGATAAAACCTGCTGAGCATGGGTGTGTTTTATAAATATTTAATAAAATGATTCAAACATCTACGTACACACTTTGTTTATTACACACACATCCTGTGTGTGTGTGCGTGTCTAAAAAACACTTTTTAAATGAAAACCTCCTCCCTAGATGAAATATTTTTCCTTTTGAGGTAAAAAAACATGTTCATATTTTCATATTTTGAAACAGATTCTCTAGGGTCATTTTCATTAAATATAATAATATATACCTGTAGACAATGTTCATTATTTCAGTTTTAATAACATTTCAATCATGAAAAATATAAGAAATATAATATTTTATAAGTTTTATTACCATCATTGTGTTCTATAATACGTCATATTTCATCATTTTTTTGTGTGAAAACTACGACTATTACAGAACACAATGATGATGATAAAAGTGAAAACAACTGGTTAAAAAAGATCCACATGTTGAATTATTGATATTTGTGTGTTTGACTCTAAAGAATCTTTATAGAAATCTGAAAAACATGAAGACTATTTTAATCATGGAGGAGGTTGTGTGTGTTTACTTCTAAACTATATTTCTACTTCAGACTGATTCATGCTTCATACATGAAAACTATGTTCTGCTCTAACCTGTTATTACATGAAACCATCCTCATTAAAACCAGTCTGTGCTGGTGTTGACTGATGGATGACAATGATTAAATGTTATACAATCATTTCACATGGTTTCATCTTTCCACTAACTCTACTCCACCTCTCAGTGTTTTTATGATGAATAGAGTATGAAAACCTGGGTATACTGGTTTAGACACACACACACACACACACACACACACGCACACACACACACACACACACACACACACACACACACCCTTCTCTGAACATATTTATCACTGGTTCTCAAACTGGTTTGGTTCTAGTCCCCATGTCTCTTATTTCTGAATCTGACCCTATTTTCATATCAAAAATTCCTGGTGACCCCAAAGACATTTTTTTTTCTAGAATTAGTTTTTCATCATGTCTGAGTTCAGATATTTTTTATTGCATTTTAGTTTAACTAGATTTATATTTCAGGAAGTAAACGTATAAAAATACAAGATTGTGTTTTAATAAAAGATAATAATAATTAAAAAAAATGCAAAAAGCTATATTAATTTTTCAGAAATATCAAGTGACCCCATTTACACTCCAGGTGACCCCACATGGGGTCCAGATTCCAAGGTTGAAAAACACTGATTTAATGGTGCCAGAATAGATTGATTTCTATAGTTTTTATAACTCCCTCTCTCTCTCTCTAGTAGCCCCTGTAATGGCATGGCGTACCCCAAGTTGAGAAACACTGCCTCAGGTGATTAAGATGTAAAACGTATATCTTTAGTTTTTCATTTCCTACCAGCAGATAAAGAATGACAGGGTGTGTCTGTGCGTGACGTACAAACACAAAGTAACACAGGTAACACACCTACATCAGATCATTTCCTCTCTGTCTTATCTACACACAGTCACTGTAGAACCATGAGGAGTTATTCCATGTCTCAGATGGTTCTGTTGATCAGCTTGATGCAGGTGTTGGAGTCTAAAGGTGAGTTAGTCTGTTAGTCTGTGACATGTACATCTGATTAATGTGGATTCTCCTCAGACTCAAATCAAAGGAACATCTCAGTAGAACCTGGACATGATGTCCCTCTAACATGTGAACCTTCTGGTAGAGGAACTATTGCTGTGGTGGAATGGATCAGAACTGATCTGAAGGATGGATACGTTCTCCTGTACAGAGACAAACGACTTGATCCAGATTATCAGCTCCAGTCCTACAGAGACAGAGTAGATCTACAGATAAATAATGGAACCTTCAGTTTTATTCTGAAGAACGTCACAGCAGATGATGAAGGAACCTACGAGAGTCGAATCTTCCAGAGAAACTCACCTCGTCAGCAGAGATCAGTTATTGGTGGAGATCCATCCTGTTCCATCAGTCTGAGAGTTGGTCCTCCAGGTGAGTCTGAGTTTAGTTTCTTCTTCTACTTCATCAGATGTTGGAGAGAACCTCACTCCTCTTTCTGCTCTACAGAAACACCAGAGAAGCAGAACCAGGATGGAGATAAGAACACATCAGAGGAACTGAGATCTTCTCTCTATCTCTGTATGTTCTGTTTCTGTTTCCTCCTCTTAATGTCTGAAGTAAATACTAGTTTTTTAAACAACACAAGAACTGTTTCTGACGTAAGGAGAATAAAAAAGTTCCATGTATGACGATCACAGAACACACTGATGTCTACTGTAAATAACACTTTAAGATTAGATCTAATCAACATTCAATCACTAGTTATCAGAGAGCTGTTAATCAATAACTATAGATACTGTTATTATGAGAACAGATGTTGTACTTACAGGAACAGTGGTGAGCTCTCTGCTTCTTTTAAATCTATGTTTCAGGGAAAAGAAATAAGGTTTATATATAAACATTACACATTAATTATAGATATTAAGAAATCTATCCCAGGAAATCATAACATTGTAATTCTAACATGTAAATATAAAACATCAGGTTGTTGTATTAAACGTTATATGAATGACATCATGTTTTTACAAACATACAGACACTTTTGGGGCGTGGCCATAGTTTGTACATTTTTTCCCGCTGCAGAACAACAGAGACGTTTATTCACATTTAGCTGTGCTGTTTGTAAAGAGTCTCTACCTGAAGAACAACGATCATATTTTATCATATTTAGCAGAATTATTGATAAAGACACTAGTCTGAATGTTTGGGAGTCACTTTTTCTACACGTTTACAGAAACAGGGTTAGAGTTAATATTTATTTATTATTATATTTTAGTAAATGTGTAAATAACTCAAACATTCAGATTATTTCATTTATTAACTAACACTGCTAAATTAAATGTGTTTTTCAGCGTGAGAAAATGTACCAACACTGTCCCATAGAGACATATATACATATATACATATATATATATATGTATATATATATATATGTATATATATATATATGTATTTAAATCCATTCAAACTGTATCATCAACTGTTTAAATAATAAACATGACACATGTATTAATGTTCATAATGTTTGTTTGTTTTATTTTAGAAGTTATTAAAGCCAATAACTTCATATTTTATCTTTTAAAAACATTCCTGTTTTATATTAGTTTCATGAGAAGATGTTTCAGGATTTAATTAATCATGTTTTTATTTACCAAAGAGTTTCCCTTTCCCAGTGTGATAAATTAAAATTAATGTTCTATAATAATATAAGAATAAACATGAAGTCATTTCTGAATAATCTTAATACACATTATAACAGTAAAATTGGCCTGAAGCCAGAATATGGGATTAAATTAAAGTCATAAAGATCGTGTAAAAAAAATCTGTGAATAAAAATGATTTGTATATATTTTTAAAAGACATTTTTGTGTGAAAACTTTAACTACAGCTTCTTAAACTGTAATTAACTATTAAACTTCTACACCCTGTGTTAAGATATTATATTAATCACCTGTTCACTTGCTTTATGGCTCTCTGACATTTTTCATCACACAATGAAGGAGGAAGGGGGCGTTCCCAGTGGTGTTTTGTAAGCTGAATGCTGATTGGCTGGTTCATAAGCACAATTAAACCAGGGTCACAATTAGTCTGTGTATTTGGTTTGGAACAGAAAAGTTCACACACACAAAAAAAACGTTTTATCAGACACAAAATGATTTTTACAAATACAAATATTTTTCACACACACACTTTTTTATTTTGCACACACACAATCTTTATGACCCTAATTTAATCCCAAACCAGAACAAGATCAGATTAGATCTCATGTATCACTGCATTCAGACTGAAATAAATCCTCCAACTCTGGGAAAACAAAAGAACCTTCCTTCAGACTACGTACCTGGAACTGTTGTCACCACTTACAGGAAGTTACACACACACACACACACACACACACACACACACACACACACACGCACACACACACACACACACACACACACACACACACACACTTTTTTTTATTTTTTATTTATAGAATAAAATAAAACAGACTTCCAGCAACCTCACCCTAACACTGATGTATTCTGGACCACATATAATTAGCAGCAGAACTTTACAGTCTCCTCTGAGGCTGACTGGGAGCCAGTGTAAAGACTTTAAAACTGGACTAATGTGTTCTGACCTCTTTAAATCAATGACTAATCAAAAATCAATAAACAAAATACGACACAATTACCAAAACAAATAACACACCTTTAAGAAAGTCCACCTAATAACTATATCTGTAACTCAAGTAAACAAACTTTTTATTTCTTTTGAGGTGTATTGACTGTTTAATATGATATTCTTTTTATGCAATATACCTTTCACTTAAAGCTGAGTATTGTCTTAGTCATGCTGTTGAACGCATGGTTTTACAACCAAATCCAGTCACCCTTTGAACACCTGCTGTTGGAATGTCATATTGTTCACATTCATGCTCTTCCCCAAATTCCTGCTTCATGCCATAAACGAATCTAACTGTGGCCAGTGAAGGGTAAATTAGTTATCATTAGTTATCATTAGTTATCATTAGTTATCATTAGTTATCAGTAGTTATCATTAGTTATCAGTAGTTATCATTAGTTATCAGTAGTTATCATTAGTTATCAGTAGTTATCATTAGTTATCATTAGTTATCAGTAGTTATCATTAGTTATCATTAGTTATCATTAGTTATCATTAGTTATCATTAGTTATCAGTAGTTATCATTAGTTATCATTAGTTATCATTAGTTATCAGTAGTTATCATTAGTTATCAGTAGTTATCATTAGTTATCATTAGTTATCATTAGTTATCAGTAGTTATCATTAGTTATCATTAGTTATCAGTAGTTATCATTAGTTATCATTAGTTATCATTAGTTATCAGTAGTTATCATTAGTTATCAGTAGTTATCATTAGTTATCATTAGTTATCAGTAGTTATCATTAGTTATCATTAGTTATCAGTAGTTATCATTAGTTATCATTAGTTATCAGTAGTTATCAGTAGTTATCATTAGTTATCAGTAGTTATCATTAGTTATCAGTAGTTATCATTAGTTATCATTAGTTATCATGTGATGTCTGAAAACTCTGTGCCTCTCTCCTGTTTTTGCTTCAGAGCATGATCTGACCTCCGTAGCTCTCACTGATCACTGTCTCCAGTTCTCCTGTTTTGATTCTGCTTGTTTTAAAAAACTTTGTATTATTTTGCATGTCAGTTTTCAACAAAGACCTTTTTTCCACACTACATCTTGTAACGGCCCTTGGGTTGAAAGAACAAGATGCTGGAGTCTGGACTGATGCTTCTCAAAGCCTCTTTATTTCAACGTTGAGCATAGCAGAGCACCGTGAAAACTACAAGACAATACACAATGCAAGTTATTTAACTTTATAGTTTTGTACAGTGCAAACAATTCACAAACATACTTTATTTAATCATTTTAATCATGTAAAACCAGACACAAGTAATTACCAACACTCATTATTGTAACCTATGAACAAATATTCATATTTAAGAAATAAACAAAGCAAATAAATGCAACAACTTATGTACAAACAAGAAAACTCAACCTCTTCACCTGCAGTAAGGGCCAAATAAACGATGCGTAACGTACCTCATTCCACTCACCAAGGGCGTTAAAAGGAATCCTGACACCCAGTGGAGACTACAGGTAACTGCAGGATGAGTTGTCTTAACACAGGAAAATAATAGTCTGAACATATGAGAAACAAGTCCAAACTACATCCATAATAAAACAGTGTTTAAGATTCTAAATAAGTGAGCCAGGGGTCAGTTACACTCCTTTTTTTACCATCTACATCATCACCTTATTCTGTTGTTTATTGCTATATATTTCATACGGAGCCCTGGAGGTGACATGGATGACATAATAAAAAAGGGGTAATTATGTCGAGATCCTGACTTACTAAGTTGAGATATTAAGTTGAGGCTTAAGATAGTTAAGTCAGGAGATAGACTGCGATAACACCATCAATGGTTTAAAACTAGAATGTTCGTTTACTGAGGACGAGCAGACAATGATCAGTTGAACAATTCCAGCCCAGGTCGTGCATGTGTGAAACATTAGGGGGCCATTAGGGGCCCATTGTGAGGCTTAAGTAAGTGTTAAATTCCTTAATAAAGAGACCTGTTGGTCACATGTATTTGTGAGCAGGGACAAGGCTTACAATTACAAAGTCAATTATCTAAACTCAATTACAATTCTATTACAGTTACAACAGCAACACATTTATTCAAGTATAAATTCAATTGTAATTATACCATGATTGTAATTAATTATCAGTTACGTGATTACATTTATAACTGACACCAACCCTGGTACTAGCACTATTTAAATGTGGTTTATTGTAGTTACATCATAATTAAAGTTCAGTAGACTCAGGACTAAGTCTGTGTCTCTGTTCTAAAGTCATCTTCATGGCTGGTTCCCCTCCTTTGTTCCATGTACAGTCTGGTTCAAACATATCATAGAACAGACTCTGCTCTGTGACCTTCAGCTTATGTGAAAACACTGTTGACAACAAACAGACTTAGCCCTAGCTAAATAACATACCCACAATGCAATAGTGATTATATCTGAAATGGGAAAATACATTTTTACTAGTTATGGTCCAAAGGTCAGAATGACTCTATTGTAATTCCTCTTTTTATGTTTATTCAGCATCTGTGTTTGATCACTAATTTCACCCTCTGAGTATGATCGAAGTGTCACAAAATATTCAATAATTTGGCACAATGAAAAACATTGGTAAAAAAAAAAAAAGATGCAAATGCGACGGAACCGCATAACTGGCGTGTGTGGCCGATACGTACGTGTCAAAGAACAGTCGGAGCAGTGGAGGAAATGAATGAGGAAACCAGACTCCAGGTTTTGATGAATCAGCTTTTTTTTTAATCCATTTTGCACCACCAGCAGAAGTTCAATCTCTACTAAACTCTACGCTCTAGTGAACAGAATCAAGGTCCTTCTATACAGGTTCATCTATAATTAGCATGTACCAAGCATGGGGGTGACATTAAAAGCATAACAGAAATATTTACACAAACAATTCTTAACAGACATCACAAACAATAACCCTATATTAATATCATTTCCTTATTTACATCCCTTAAATGATGAAACTGTATATTTACATTTACCTGTTCCTAGTCTCTACTTGGTCTCTCCCACCTGGAAATATAAAAGGTGGAATTCTTTCACCAGGACACCTCAGGAAAGAGGAGGAGAGCATGTACAGGTAAACACACCCACAGTAACAGAAATATTTAGTCATTTCATATTTCACTGGTAAGTTATTTGTCAAATGTAGCTCTACTGTACCAGCCTCAGATGAACAAGGATGTTATAAACTACATAAACTCAACAACAAAAAGAGCCACTCCCACTTCTAGCACGAGCCCTAACCTGGTGCAGACAAACTAGACAACTGTCGAGAGCAGCACTTTCTCTGTGTGTGTGTGTGTGTGTGTGTGTGTGTATATTAATATTCACTGGATGTTCATAAAGTTTTGTAAAGCTCACTTGTTATGCTCTGAGTGCTCAAAAGGCACCTGGACAGCAACAGAGGGTCAAACAGCACAAAGACAGTTCAGTTTTCAACAATTTATTCATCTAAACACCAGGACAAACACTTCCCAGGTGGAGAAGGTGAGGGCTGGGAGCTTTGTGCCAAATAAATGAAACAAACCAGGCTTTATCAAACTCTACTGCTGCAATATGAAAAGGAACAAACAAAAACCCTGACTAACTAACTAAAGAAGAGGCCCCACCCCCTACATGGGGGGGGCACTAACCACTACCTAGTGTTTCTAGACATAAAAATTCCGAGGTGTAAAATGTACCTCGTCTTACCTAACCCTACACCTCACCACCACACGGAGAACAAAACAAAAGTGAAGACCACCACGTAGCACAGCCCTTATATACACTGCAGGTGAGCACAGCTGATCAGCTGATCAGCTGCTGAAACTAAAGAGGAGGATTACAACAGTGCAAAGTTTACATGCACGTAACACTCGGTGATCATTAGTGGTTTTCATTTAAACACAACCTTCAGCTGTTTTTATTATGGGTTTATTTTAGTCAAACAATCTGAATGTGTGTGTGTGTGTGTGTGTGTGTGTGTGTGTGTGTGTGTGTGTGTGTGTGTGTGTAACTTCCTGTAAGTGGTGACAACAGTTCCAGGTACATAGTCTGAAGGAAGGTTCTTTTGTTTTCCCAGAGTTGGAGGATTTATTTCAGTCTGAATGCAGTGATACATGAGATCTAATCTGATCTTGTTCTGGTTTGGGATTAAATTAGGGTCATAAAGATTGTGTGTGTGCAAAATAAAAAAGTGTGTGTGTGAAAAATATTTGTAAAAACTATTTTGTGTGTGCAAAACGTTTTTTTTGTGTGTGTGAACTTTTCTGTTCCAAACCAAATACACAGACTAATTGTGACCCTGGTTTAATTGTGCTTATGAACCAGCCAATCAGCATTCAGCTTACAAAACACGCCCCCTTCCTCCTTCATTGGATGATGAAAAATGTCAGAGAGCCATAAAGCAAGTGAACAGGTGATTAATATAATATCTTAACACAGGGTGTAGAAGTTTAATAGTTAATTACAGTTTAAGAAGCTGTAGTTAAAGTTTTCACACAAAAAATGTCTTTTAAAAATATATACAAATCATTTTTATTCACAGATTTTTTTTACACAATCTTTATGACTTTAATTTAATCACATATTCTGACATCAGGCCAATTTTAGGTCAATTGTGTGTTAGGTTTGGGTGGTATCCAAATTTTGACACCGTTATACCACCTCCCTATTTTATCGAGGTATACGGTAATAACACGACTAAAAAAAATGATGTAAAACTTCAGGGTGACTGTGGGTCCTTAGAAGCCCTAAAAAGTATGAAATTCACACACACACACACACACACACACACACACACACACACACACACACACACACACACACACACACACACACACACACACACACACACACACACACACACACACACACACACACACACACACACACACACACACACACACACACAGATGAAACATAAAAGTAGAACCTTCACCTCCTAATGTGTGCAGTGAGTCTTAATAACTAAAAATACACAAAGACAAGAAGAACCAACACACAGAGATAGAGAGAAGATCTCAGTTCCTCTGATGTGTTCTTCACTCTATACTGGTTCTTCTCTGGTGTTCCTGTAGAGCAGAAAGAGGAGTGAGGTTCTCTCCAACATCTGATGAAGTAGAAGAAGAAACTAAACTCAGACTCACCTGGAGGACCAACTCTCAGACTGATGGAACAGACTGGATCTCCACCAATAACTGATCTCTGCTGATGAGGTGAGTTTCTCTGGAAGAATCGACACTCATAGGTTCCTTCATCATCTGATGACACGTTCTTCAGAATCAAACTGATGTTTCTGTTCTTCATCTGTAGATCTACTCTGTCTTTGTAGGACTGGAGCTGATGGTGTGGATCAAGTCGTTTACTTCTGTACAGGAGAACGTATCCTTCCTTCAGACCAGTTCTGATCCATTCCACCACAGCAACGGTTCCTCTACCAGGAGCTTCACATGGTAGAGTGACATCATGTCCAGATTCTACTGAGATGATCCTTTGGTCTGAGGAGAAACAACAAGACAGAGATGTTGATCAGCCAATCAGATCCAAAGGTCAGAGAGAGATTAATGGTTGATTCTCAGCTGTGTTCTTTATCTCACGTTAACCACACCAAAGTCCTGCTTTGTATGTTCTGGTCTGTGTGTGTGTCAGTTACACTGTGTGTGTGTCAGTTACACTGTGTGTGTCAGTTACACTGTGTGTGTCAGTTACACTGTGTGTGTCAGTTACACTGTGTGTGTGTCAGTTACACTGCGTGTGTGTCAGTTACACTGTGTGTGTCAGTTACACTGTGTGTGTGTCAGTTACACTGTGTGTGTCAGTTACACTGCGTGTGTGTCAGTTACACTGTGTGTGTGTCAGTTACACTGTGTGTGTCAGTTACACTGTGTGTGTCAGTTACACTGTGTGTGTGTCAGTTACACTGTGTGTGTCAGTTACACTGTGTGTGTCGTCTAAACACACTTAGGACCTAAAGTCAGGATATTTACGTGTGAGTAGCTGAGCTTATTCATCTTTTTTTTATACTTGACAATGATCTAAATGTTCAATTAATTTTCATATTGGATAATTTGCCATGGACGTCATATACGTTTATTATGTTTATGTTTTCTCTATTAAACATGGCGTTTTCTCCCCCAGATGTGATGTCATGTCAGTGAATACTATTGATTAAATACATAACTTTTAATTGCTTTACCACTAAATGAACTTAGTATTTTTATTAATAAAAACAGACAAAGCAGTAAAGTATGTAAAGCTACAGTTTAAGCTAGCAGTGGTGATGTTCTCAGAGTGATTCAACATTTAACCAATAGGAGACAGACTCACCTGCAAACACCCTTAGCAAACAGAACAATAACAGGAGCCACTGGGCGGAGCTCATTTCTCTTCTTCTGCCCCACTAACTGAGTCTGAGGGAGAGTGATAACAGACGGGATAAACTGCATGTAAACCTAAGAGAAACATATCCAAGGTGGAGAGAACAGAGTCTGCTCTGACCAGCAGCTGAGATTACTGCTGGTGTTTTTCCCTCTCCCTCATCTCCCTTGTTTTAATCTAACATTAACCTCTATCAACATCCTGATCCTGAATCTAATCATAGAATGAATGATCTGGTCTTTCTTCACTTTTAGTCAAATCTGTCTACGAGAAGAGAAGGACGGCCAATGGGAGAGTTCACAAGTCCTGAGGACGTGGAAGACGTTCACCACCAGATTAGAAATGATGATATCCAGGGTTCTACACTAACTTTCTATTGAGCAGGGGTGGGGGTAATGTACAGCATAGCCACACATGCTAATGAGTAGTTGACTTAACTAACGTACTGTAGTTTTGTATGAAGTAAATATTGAAATGACTCCAGATATATTTACTAAATGTTTTAATATTTTAGTGACAATATTAAGTTTTTTCTGCAACAATCAGTGGCTGAAATAACAGGTCATTGATTTTATATCATTTTAAAATTAAATAAATAACATTCAATCATAACAACAGGTTACATGTATTGTTTTTTATTTTACATAAATGCTGTACATGAATAAAGTTAACAGTAACATAACCAACTTATCATCTGCATTGTTTCACCATGAATTAAATTATATACAGTTAAAATTATATAGAATAAAGTTTGATTTAATTTGATGTGATTTATTAGTGACTTCAGATAGGTACAATGAACACACACTTATTATAGGAATATTACTAATATCATCAAATTATTTGAATTATTAAACTTTACTATTTATTTATTTGTACTTTAAGAAAAACATTATTAATAAATTTTCATTTTTTTCCCCCAACTGTAATGTTTGTATTATTTGAACATGTTTTACACTGAATATAAGAGAAGCTCCTACATCTCTTTATACTTTGTATAATGACAATAAAGGCACCAAAATTAACTGAATTAAAAATGTGTGTAAAAGAAATATTCAATGATTATTTAAACAAACATGTTCTAAAAAACCTTGTGTCAACAACAATCTATTAATTCTATTATGTCAGCCCTGCTGTTCCTTTGTAACGGACATGTAAATACTTCCACTAAGGAACTAATGATTATCATAAATATAGTCATATTATTATAATATGTTACATGTGAAAGGTGATCCTATGAGCTCTGGTTCTAACGGAATCTTCTCTCAGTCATTTATTAAAGGAAACATAACATAAGATGTTTAATTGTGGTCAAGCCAGTCGTGGTTCATGTTTGTCTGGTCAATGTTTACTTGTGCGTGAATATACTAATACTTACAGTAATCACAATGAGACCGCCCTGAGGAGCTGCTGGTAGAGACTGTGGGTCAGACAGCAATCTCACTATCAGACCCATGAAAATTAAGATACATTCATAACTATTATTATCTTCAGTAATAAACTAAAGATATCACTAAGGTATGCGTTCGGATTTCAAAGTAAAAGACGACCTGAGAGAGAGAAAAAAAAATCCATAAGTAGTCCATGATTCATATTATGATTAACTTAGTACTTCCTAGACAAACCAGCATGAATAATATTCAAAAAGTACACAGTAAAATTACTGAATATTATTCATGCAAGTAGTCTATGTAGGAGCCATTTTGTGTTTATTGTTGGCATGATATTTAGTTGTGGATATGTTATATATTAGTTTCCACTAGGGACACCAAAGGGCACTGGGGTGTGTGTATATAAGGGTGACAGGAAGGGGTGTAACAGGTAGGGGGAACACATACACTTCTCACCAAACAGGCTTTCATGGTGAAACTCAGCACTCAGACAAACAGCTGGAAAGATGTGTGTTGTTCTCAGTTTGACTTATCAGACATTACAAATAAACCCAACTCAACTACAATAACAGCTGGAACATCTGCTGAGACTTCACTCCTACCTGTGTGATAATGGCAATCATTGGAACAGTGGAACTAAATCTGGAAAACCGCCATTACAGTCTATGTAATGTTGGGTTAAAGTTGGGTTAAATATTCTTAAAGTTGTATTCTCTACCAGCAGCTCTGTCAGTATAATCACGCACAAGAAAACGACCAGACAAACATGAACCATGGATGGATTGACCGCAGTGATGTACAACTATTAACAAACATGTTTAACAGTTAAATCTGATGGTCTCAGCCTTACACAACTATGCTGCATGATTAAGACGCTTTTTGAAGAATAAAAACTGCAATTTTAACATTTGAAAACATCCAGAATCGTAGTGACGTTAATAACGTTTGAAGTAAACAGTATGTAGATCCATAAAAGTTAAAGTATTTAAGTTCACCTTCCCTCTGCTTCCAGACTTCATCAGGCAGCTGCACAGGTCAAGATAACCATGATGACGTGGCAGATCCACTGTAAATGTACCGAGCCTTTACATCAATGACTTCGTATTCCACGTTCGTATTTCCCGGTTACTCACGTGGAAGGGCGGGGATTCCATGTTGAGCTAATGGTTCTCCGCTCCATTCTACGCTGTGTGTCCGTAGTGTCAGTGTTTTACTGACTCATCTCTGATGTAGTTCTACAGCTGTTCTTCTTCTGTGGTGTGAGTTCTACAGCTGTTCTTCTTCTGTGGTGTGAGTTCTACAGCTCTGTTGGTCCTGTTAGCTGATGACGGAGCTGGAAACCAGAGTCAGACACAAACACGGGAATCTGTCCAACCTGGCAACACTGGTTTGTCTCCAAAGATGGCGCAGGCGCACTGAGGTGTTCCAGTAATCTGGAGAAAATGAAGGTAAACAAACTTTCATTTTACGACTTTATTCTTGAAATATTGCATTTTTAATCTAGAAATATTACAATTTTAATTTCGAAATTTTACGACTTTATACTCATAGTTTTTTATTTACAAAGCCTGTGACATAATGAGACACTGGGAGGGGGTCACCAGAGAAACTAAGAATATTTTCTGAACAATTTGAGACATTTTATTTATTTTTACATTTTTCTACATCTCCACCAAATTCACCATATTTTAAAATATTTCATCACTTTTTCTTTCCAGATTTTTGCTCCTTTTAATGTATTTAATACATTTCTGACACTTCTACATCACATTTTAATGACTTTTCTCTACATATTTTCTACTTTCCAAACATGTTCATCACTTATAAACCATTTCTACCACTTTTACACCTAATGTCACATATGTTGACCCATTATTGTCACTTTTAACCTCTTTTCACCAGATTTCATTTCCTGATTATTTTTGCTAATTTAACCACATTCATCATTTCTCATGACCATTATTTATCAGTTTGACACTTTGAACCCATTTTATTAGTGATTAAAACCATCTTTAAGATGACTATAATAATAATAATAATAATAATAATAATAATAATAATAATAATAATAATAATAATAAATAAATAAATGTGGTTATCACAGATTCATAGAACAATAGACCATCATTTTACTGACTTTATGGATGGACCCCAAAAATCTCTCCTTTATTCCCCCTTATAGATGGTCCTGTCTCCACATGACTGTTCTTCAATGTTCATGTCTGTGTTCAACCACCTTCAGCTACAGTGGGGGTCCCTGCTCTCTGGGACCTTTATTTTGGAGGGTCCCCGCTCTCTGGGACCTTTATTTTGGAGGGTCCCCGCTCTCTGGGACCTTTATTTTGGAGGGTCCCCGCTCTCTGGGACCTTTATTTTGGAGGGTCCCCGCTCTCTGAAACCTTTATTTTGGAGGGTCCCTGCTCTCTGGAACCTTTATTTTGGAGGGTCCCTGCTCTCTAGGACCTTTATTATGAAAAGGTTGAGAACCACTGCTTTAAGAGAGGGTTAGGTTTACTGGTTTTAAACTTTTTCCTGATTGTAGTTTTTTTAAATCGTTTTGTGTTTTTGTTTCAGTTTCTGTGTTTTCTATAAATATCAGGATTATTACAGAACAAATTAAATGAAAAAGGATATTTTAGTTTTTTAAAGTAAAACTCATGGACTAGAATCAGATGTAAGTCATTAGAAACATTAATGACGTTGGTTCTGTTGTGGCACTAATCACCCAGCAGAGGTCACTGTTCTGCAGAGGAAGTTTAAACACTAGGTTATTTAAAAAGGAGTTAAAATTGATAGATATAGATAACAGAAGTTTATTATTTACAGTAGAGAATCAAATCAGAGCTAATGAGAGAATCTACAGCACGGTCCTGTTTACAAAGGTAGAAGGATTTTAGATCTTTGAATTCTTTTCAATGTTTTATGGAAAAACAAACCATTCTATCAGAAAAGAGGTCACCTGTAATCAGAGGAAATCATTCACTTTTCATACTGAATAATATCTTTAGATTCATTATTCATTTGTTGATTACTCAGAGAATAGTCTAATGTATGGAACATTATCACCTAATTATTCATTTGATCATATGAGTGACTTTAAGTTTAAATGAAATTCTAAAAATGCCACTAGCTCTAATAGCTCTATAAACTTCCATAAATCAGCTCCTGGATGCTGATCTACAGACAGATTCTATGGAACAATGAAAATATTCAGAATAAAAACTCATCATTATTTCTTTAAAAGTGGTTCAACAAAGGAATTATTTAGATAAATGATCAAGAACAGGTCATTGATTATAATGAATTCATCACAACTTATTAAAGCACAATCCCTCTGTCAGAATATTGTACAGTTTCAAACATGATTTTAAAATGTCTGGAACAACTTATAAACAGTTCAAAATCATAATAAATAACAAAACATCTTTAAAAACATCAAACATGCAAAACTGTCACAGAAAGATTGAACTAGTGTTGACATCATGTACAGATTATGTAGTGGGTTCGATACAAGAAAATGATATGGCTTAGTCAGCTTCGTGTTCTGGTGAATTTATTGTGCAGGTCCGCCCAAAAGTGCAAACAAAAAAAAATGACTTTGCCAAAACCAGATCCAAGTGTACTTCTTTCTATAATAATTACAATATTTACAGCCTGCTCCGTCCTTGCCAAGAATTGGTACCTTCCATGTACTCAGCTCCTCCTTCAAACACACACAACCCTCCTGTCGTGTTGAAGGCCCTTTATATAGCCTGAGGCCCCGCCCCCAACACAATGAAAATAAAGAAAACCAACAGTTTTTCTACACACAGAAACGAAATCACAAGATAAGTATTTTTAACAAACTACAAAAAAAACTAACCACAATAATATATTTACTAATGACTCTCACATTCCCCAAAAGAGAAAATAAAACAATTCTGCATTGAGACCGTAAAGTCACCTGACATCCCGTGACGTCACTCATGCACGCCCTGCATATGACGCAATATAATGCGGAAGACGTATTCACTCAGGTTGGCTGGGTAAGTGTATGACTGAGTGGCGTATACCGGTGAAAGGTTTGCAACTTGGAGAAACTATGGATGGGAAAGTAGTTGAGCAACGGCCTAGTGTTCACCCATGGCGGCTGTGGTGGCTGATGACACGAACCCTGAGGACCGTGGTAAACGGATGAAACGGTAAGAAAAAGCTGGTCTGAGTGAGTGTGAATGTATATGTGTGCGTTATCGTCGTGGCGGCTCCCCCTTCACTAGCTGACGGGGCTACTCCGTCACAGATTAAAAATACATAAAACAAGATAATAATAATAGTAACTCTACATTTAAGGTGTTGCGTGTTCAGCCTCGTTGCTCATTCTTTCAGTGAACCACACGTTTCTCGTTTGAGTAGTCTTTATTCTCAGCTTAGTTCAGGCATCCTCATCAGAACATAACGGAAGTACACTGAACCTTCTTCCCGCTCAAACGGAACCGGAAACACTCACAAAACAAAGGAAGTAAAAACACACTCAGCAGGATCTAGAACCACGTTCCGTGCCTATCAAAATAAAGTGCTAAAAGAAACATATAACATCACACAGACAAGACTGATTGAGAACATACTCCAACATAAGGTGACATATTGAGTCTTTTGATTGTACATTGACTGTATTTATGTTTATGAACCCTTAACAAATATCAATCCTTTGGCCCTCGTCATATTCTTTATTGTATTACTTTTATGTATCTTATCCTGCAACTATTATTGTATTTTACTATTAAAATGTCCTCCTAGACTATTAATACAGCACCAATGACACGTACTGTAAGTCATCTCATAGGAACAATGTCAGTGATGTGTATTTTGGAGCCAAAACTTTTTGGAGACAAAATGTCAAGGTCAAGGTCACGTCAAGTGTCAAAAACCAACGTTTTCCATATCTCTGTAATTATTGATCGTACAAGTTTGATGCTTACATTTATGAAAAGTTCATTTCAAGTAGAATATTTTATTTCATAGAACCAAAGCTGTACCACCTACCAGTAAAAACATTAGTAGGGGTCAAAGTTCATGAGTCACAAAAACAAGACTTTTTCTCTATAACTTGGCCACACATTGAGATCCAGTGTTCAGACTGGTACCATTGAACGACATTTCCTTTCAATGTGTATATTATAATATTTAAGGTCAAGGTCAGTCTTCTGTTTTTATTTAATTTAATTTGTAAAAAGAACAAAGTCGTCAATAAATCCAGATACAGGTTATTCACCTTATGAATACAGGTCTGGACTAGTTTCTGATATATTTTCTCTGTTATGTTTTATAATAAATGTGTTCTTTGTATCTCCTGTGCACACTGATCACTGCTGTTTCAACAAACAAGCGTGTGTAGTGTATAAAGTTCTAATAATATAATACATTTAACTGGACAAAGTTTAACTTACACGTATGAAACGTGCACTGATAATGAAACACAGGTAAACAAAGGTAAATAAATACCTAATATTTAGCACACAAATTGTGTGCGTGCGTGTGTCTAAAAAAGAAAAACATTGTTTAAATGAAAACCTAGATGAAATATTGTTCCTTTAGAGGTAAAAAAAAAAAAAAAAAAGCATGTTCATATTTTGAAACAGATTCTCTAGGGTCATTTTCATTAAATATAATAATGTATGTGTTAGAAAGGCTCCAGATGTTTTAAGTTATTAAGCTAAGTCATTGTTTCTTATTATTTGCATTTATTGTGTCCACCTTAAGAGCTGACGTTAACTCACCCGTTCCACGTTAACAGCATGAGCGCTGATCATTAGCAGCTGCACTGGAGAGAAAACTATAGTTAAGTTTACTTTCTTTCTCTTTAAAGTCTATTGTGCAGTGTTCAAGTGTTGGTGTGTCATTGTTGGATGTAAGTACAGTATTTGGTTCATTATTGAGTGAGTGTCTGCTATACCGTTTGTCTCACGTGCTGTTATGACTGTGTTTGTATGATACGACATCAGATTTCTGCTGAAGTTCACACTGTGCTTTAAGTATTTTCACTTTAGATTTCTCAGTGGTTTATTGTTTAAATAGTTTATTTAGGTTAATAAGCACTTTACTAAATGTGTAGTATTTATATTGTGTTAGTCTGCTGTCTGTTTGGACATGCCCATGTTGTGTTGATTGACTGGTGCATCGCAGCCTGTCTTAGATCTCTATTTAAGATAAACTGATGCCATTTACGGCTGTAGAAACCTTTATTTAGTTATGGTTTACTGTTTACATGATTTGTAATGGTACAGTAAATGTGTGTCAAAGTTATTGTCTTATTTGAGATTGATATTTAGATTATGTGATGTGATAACCTGTGTATTAGAATTGTAGAGTATTGTTATGTGATATTGTGGTATTATTTTCATTATTATTTCTTGTCTGTATTCTACAGAACCACACACACACACCTGTTTAGAGCTGTACCCATTGTTTCATCCATCTTCATGCCTGTTATTCACCTGTGCCTGCAACTATTGACTAAACCAGGGGTGTCCAATTCCGGTCCTTGAGGGCCACTATCCAGCTCTGCAGAAGCCTGATAACGATCCTAATCATTTGAATCAGGTGTGTTGGAAGAGGGAAACATCTAAAACATGCTGGATAGTGGCCCTCGAGGACCAGGATTGGACACCCCTGGACTAAACAGTTAAACTTCATCTCTTCAACCTCTTGTTATTGTGTCCTGACCAACGCCTCGTGGGCAAATGAAGCTTAAACACACAATGAACCAACCTATTATACAGTCCTTCAGTTAAATCTAATCAACAATATGCCTGTAGACAATGTTCATTATTTCAGTTTTAATAACATTTCAATCATGAAAAATATAAGAAATATAATATTTTATAAGTTTTATTACCATCATTGTGTTCTATAATACGCCATATTTCATCATTTTCATGTGAAAACTACAACTATTACAGAACACAATGATGATGATAAAAGTGAAAACAACTGGTTAAAAAAGTTCCATGTTTGAATTGCTTTTATTTGTGTGTTTGACTCTAAAGAATCTTTATAGAAATATGAAAAACATGAAGACTATTTTAATCATGGAGGAGGTTGTGTGTGTTTACTTCTAAACTATATTTCTACTTCAGACTGATTCATGCTTCATACATGAAAACTATGTTCTGCTCTAACCTGTTATTACATGAAACCATCCTCATTAAAACACACACAGAGACATCTCCATCAACCACACACTTCCTTGGATGAGTTGTGAGCCCCGCCTGCCTTAATGCACACAACACAGCAGCCATGTGGCGGTTACTGTAGATGATTACATCATTGTTATGGGTAGGCTGGGCCTGACAGGCCTGTAGGTTTTTTCTGTTTTCTCTCTCTGTCATTCAGTGACTAACGAGGGGTGGAGCCACCTGATCAGGAGCTGTTGATTGGTTCTCTGCTGTGTAGGACCAATCATCTCTGGAGCCAGTCTTTATAAGGACTGCTAGATGGTCTCTATCTATCTACTACATGTGCTGGTTTAGAAACCACTTCTGTTGGTCATTATAAGGAGGTACAGGATTCAGACCAGTTGGGTACCCTACATTTACAGCACGTAGGTAACGTTGAGGTTAGTACCAGATTAGATAGTCAGCCTTTAAGTTCTTTTTGTTTCTGCTGTGATTAGAGAGGTTGATAGACAGAGGTTTGGTTTTGTAAATTATACTGATTTAGAACAACCTATTGGTTCCTACCTCCCCCACATCTGGATTAAATAGTGCTCTGCTGATAAATAAAAGGCTTGTTTGTCTTTGTTGTGGTTCTTCAGTTGTGTCTGTCTGTTTACAGTCTACCTTTTTGTGGGTGCAGCACTAGGTCCATCAGGTGTTGGAAGGTGGTCCTGAACAACACAAATGGAAGCGTGACTAATTGGTAGAAACTGTATGGAATGGAGAAGGTTGATGAGAGAATCTGCCAGTAGCCCTTAGTTAAAAACCGGTCCAGGAGGTCATCAACCTGGGGCATAAGATATTCATCACACAGTGACACTTAATTTACCTCCTGACAGTCCACACAGAAACATGTTTATGCTGAGGTAGTCTGTAGGGTCCAGAACATATCATTACCCTGGGGTGTGTGTCTATTTTATGTTATATGAGTGTTGTACGCCCAGGGAGGGGGAGAACACATCTGTTTTCTGTGATGGTCAGAGATGGTCATTAGGGAGTGAGGTCTGATTGTCATTTAGACAAACTAGACAACTGCCTCAGTTATCATTACTGGTTTTATTTAAACACAACCTTCAGCTGATTTTTATGAGTTTATTTATTTATTATATTTATTGTTTCACATGAAATAAAGACGAGCAAGAAGAGATTCATAAAAGCAGAAACAAAACATCTATCAAAGAACAACAAACAAATCACTCATTTAACACAAGCTTAAACACACACACACACACACACACACACACACACACACACACACACACACACACACACACACACACACACACACACACACACACACATGAAACATAAAAGTAGAACCTTCACCTCCTAATGTGTGCAGTGAGAGTCTTAATAACTAAAGTTACACAAAGACAAGAAGAACCAACATACAGAGATAGAGAGAAGATCTCAGTCTCTCTGATGTGTTCTTATCTCCATCCTGGTTCTTATCTCCACACTGGTTCTGCTTCTCTGATGTTTCTGTAGAGCAGAAAGAGGAGTGAGGTTCTCTCCAACATCTGATGAAGATGAAGAAGAAAGTAAACTCAGACTCACCTGGAGGACCAACTCTCAGACTGATGGAACAGACTGGATCTCCACCAATAACTGATCTCTGCTGACGAGGTGAATTTCTCTGGAAGACTCGACACTCATAGGTTCCTTCATCATCTGCTGACACGTTCTTCAGAATCAAACTGATGTTTCTGTTCTTTATCTGTAGATCTACTCTGTCTCTGTAGGACTGGTGTTGATAATCTGGATCAAGTTGTTTGTTTCTGTACAGGAGAACGTATCCATCCTTCAGATCAGTTCTGATCCATTCCACCACAGCAACGGTTCCTCCATCAGGAACTTCACATGGTAGAGTGACATCATGTCCAGGTTTTACTGGGATGATACTTTGGTCTGAGGAGAAACAACAAGACAGAGATGTTGATCAGCCAATCAGATCCAAAGGTCAGAGAGAGATTAATGGTTGATTCTAAGCTGTGTGTGTGTCACACTGTGCTGTTACACAACGTGTGTAACTGACCACCTAGGATAGCTGTGGCTTCATGCATGTTCTGGGTTCTTTTTACCTTTCTGGAAGAGTTAGTATAAATTACACAGGTACTGTTCAGTATCACCATATGTTTGATGTACAAAAACTTGAATACCATTCCACTTTTAAAAGTTATTTTAGTTCATGTCACAGAAAACTTGTTCCACTCCGTTACTGTCTCCTTCTTTGAACTAAAAAAGTTTGTCACTTCCATAGCTGTGACACATGAGCACAGCATGTCAAGTATCTTCTCCATTTTAACCTGGGAAATAAGGTGGTCAATCGGTGCCAATTTCCCTTATTTGGGAGATCGGCCGATCTTTTCTACCTCTGCAAACGTCTTAAAGGAGACATATCATAGTTTTAAATCCTTCCTTTTTACATATAAATCATACAGTTGTGGTCTATATAAAGCAGAACTGCAATGCTTGGGTCTGAATTCCTCATTATTATAGCTCCACCCCTTTTATGATGTGCTTCTGAGAGCAACTCGTTTTGGTGCTGTTTCTTTAAATGCAAATGAGACACTTCATACCCCGCCCCCTCTCCAGGTTGCAGAGGTGACACTCAGTTCAACTCCACCCTGTTCGCCCATTTTTGTAGTTTGATAGAAGAGATACGGCTATATAGCGGAGCATAAACTTTTTATTCAGAGGTTATTTACAAAATGTCAACAACGTTAGACTTGTCCATCCAGCCTTACATGTTCCAGCCAGAGTCTGACCCAGTGGAGCGAGATGAAAATGAAGATGATGAACCTGCAGAACCCTAACAAGTGAGCTAACACAAGCACCGAGCTAATGCTAGCACCAAGCTAACATCATGAAATGCATTTTAATACAGTCTTTTCAAAGACAAAAACGTCAAAATGAAATGACTAATGAAAACTTTAGACTTAAATTAAATCACGTAGGCCATATCATCAAGGATCTAAAACGAGCACACAGCGCTAACATATGAAGACGGTGCAACTGCTAATGCTAACAAAACAATGACAGGGACGTCTTATCATCACACTTTTTAGCGTTATTTACAGCTTACCGAAGTGCTCTGTTCATCGTCTCCAAAGATAGAAGGAATTGAACCCTCAATCAGACAAAGTCTTTCTGTAAATCCTTCTTTATACTGGTGGAGGTTGATGAAGCAGTCATCATTGAAGTGCTTCACACACACAAAAATGACCTTATCCACAGATGTGGTACATTTCTATAAAAAATAAAACTCAACCAGACACTTTGAAAAGGTTCTGATGCTGGGAGACGGTGTAATGAAGCGTGTGGGTTACTACATCCAACAACCCAACATTTTGACTTATCCTCTCATAACTTCAGCATCCTGGAGCTTGGACTACAAAATAAAAGCCAGAAATAAAAATGGTGGATTGCTCGAAGTGTTGGACCTGGAGTTGATGAACTAATTTGGCAGTTCTGCTGCAAATACTGTGATGTAATAGTTCAAAAAACGTAATAGAGAATAGAAAAATCTAAACAGATTGAAAAATATGATCAAAACAGAATATAAAGATATCAATGGAGCACCTGAAGAGACTAATTTGAACTTTTCTGTACTTCTAAACAATCTAAAAATACAACAAAATGCATTTAAGGGCTAAAAAAGTGGATTTAACATGATATGTCCCCTTTAAAGTTCTTCGTAAAGTCAGTCACTGTCCTCTTCTGCTGGGAGATGACTGACAGGCCCCGCCCACCAGATCATGTGTGTGTGCATGCTGCGGATGCCTCTAACACAGGATAACAACAGCAGTCAGTTAGCTTAGCATGTCGGCAGTTTTACACAAAAAAGAGGACAAAGGATCCTGTAACGCATCAATAAGTTCTGGTGGAGCAGCAAACAAAACACTACGTACACACGTACTATAAGACACCACCACACCGCTGAGTGTAGAGCATTTGAAGCTAGATGCTAATGCTAAAGCTAATGGAGCAAACAGCCACTGATCAGTGAAAAGATCAGTTACTATGAATAAAATGATGGGTTTTGTATATGAATAAAAACCTTCCACTAATGTATAAGTGACTGTAATAATAAAACAACTAACCTGTGTCATGTTTATTCTGTCATTACACGTTAACTTGTGAAAATGTTACACATAATGAACTTTATTATTTCTCTAGAATGTTTAACTTTTAGGATCTTTTCTCCTATAAACTGTTGCAAGTTATTTTCAGAATCATATTTTTACATTTAAATATCTACAAAGCTGCTGCATTTGGACATTTTTTTTTTTTTAATTTTTGCTCTACATGGAAACTTAAAACTCAGGACACTTTATTGTTGGTTTACCATGTTTTTATTAGTTTGTCCTGTAGATTATTATATCATTGATGTGTCTGAGGAGGAAGAGGATGTTTGTCTGACTCAATAACAATAGCCGCTTAAATATCCATGTGTTTAACTGTAATGTGCAGTTTTTTGGCTGAAAACAACAAGTGTGTGGATAGAAAAAGATAATCACTAGTGATCAGCTGTGGTGTGTGGATAGGGTCTACAGACACGCCCACTCAAGGCAAATTTATTTGTATAGTGCATTTCATACACAAGGCAACTCAATGTGCACTTCGTAGGTCACGAATCAGCCCGTTTTGAGAGTTGCTCAGAAAGTGACTTTTCAGAGGCTAAAACTCCAGAAAACAGGCGAGTTTAGGAAAATAAAGCTCAAATATTATGTTGTTGGGGTTCTTGGAACAAATGGAGATGATGGTGAAAAATAACAGAATACTGGACCTTTAATCAAGCTACTGCTACCTTTACAAATGCAGTGTGTGTTTTCCTATTATCACCTAAATTTTCCATTTCTTTCCTCACTTATTCATCTTTTCCAGTAACTTTTGTCTCTTTTTCTTATACTTCTTAGAAGACAATGTTCTACATGTTCGATTAATTTGCCATCATGGACATCATATTTGTTTGTTTCCTCTATTATGGCGTTTAACGCCCCAGATGTGACGTCACGTCAGTGAATACTATCGATTAGGACGCGACTTTTCATTACTTTAACACGATATGAAGCATTTTTATTAAAAAACGGACAAAGTAGGAAAGTATTTCCGTTTCTGTAAAGCTACAATTACAGTTTAAGCTAGTAGTGGCTCTGTGTTCTCCGAGAGTGATTCAGCATTTAAACTTTAACAGTATGTTTTGCTGAGTCAGCAGCTCACGGACAGACTCACCTGCAAACACCAACAGCAAACAAAGAAATAACGGGAGACAATGATGAGTGTCCATTTCTAACGTCACGTGATCGCCCTGAAATGTGGAAAAAAAACAGGAAGGGCGAGGTTTCCATGTTGAGCTAATGGTTCTCCGCTCCATTCTACGCTGTGTGTCCGTAGTGTCAGTGTTTTACTGACTCATCTCTGATGTAGTTCTACAGCTGTTCTTCTTCTGTGGTGTGAGTTCTACAGCTGTTCTTCTTCTGTGGTGTGAGTTCTACAGCTCTGTTGGTCCTGTTAGCTGATGACGGAGCTGGAAACCAGAGTCAGACACCAACACGGGAATCTGTCCAACCTGGCAACACTGGTTTGTCTCCAAAGGTGGCGCATGCGCACTGAGGGTGAATACTGTTCCAGTGTTTACGCTGGATTCAGACCAGTGACCCGGTGACGCTATAAATGATTTAAAACACCCAAGAAAACGGACTGCGTAAGACTGAACAAACAAACAACAACTGGGAAAATGTTTTCAGCTAGCTAACAGCTAGCTGCCCCGCAGCAGTCACTAATAAGTAATAAATCTGTGCTGAATTATTTTCACTTCTCCGTTTCAGATAATTTAGATAAACATACACATGGACTAAACCACTGACCAGAAACTCTCCTCTGTTAAAGAAATCTGGAGAAAATGAAGGTTAAACTTTCATTTTACGACTTTATTCTTGAAATATTGCAATTTTAATCTAGAAATATTACAATTTTAATTCCGAAATTTTACGACTTTATACTCATATTTTTTTTATTTACAAAGCCTGTGACATAATGTGATTATAATTTAGTTTAAATTTGCTTTCTTCCTTTTCTTCTTCTCCAGTTACCATAAAACAGGGGTTTTCAATCTTGAGGTCAGGACCCCATTTGGGGTCGTGAGACACTGGGAGGGGGTCACCAGAGAAACTAAGAATTTTTTCTGAACAATTTGAGACATTTAATTTATTTTTACATTTTTCTACAACTCCACCAAATTCACCATATTTCAAAATATTTCATCACTTTTTCTTTCCATATTTTTGCTCCTTTTAATGTATTTTTGCTACATTTCTCCCATTTCTGACACTTCTACATCACATGTTAATGACTTTTCTCTACATATTTTCTACTTTCCAAACATGTTCATCACTTATAAACCATTTCTACCACTTTTACACCTAATGTCACATATGTTGACCTATTATTGTCACTTTTAACCTCTTTTCACCAGATTTCATGCTTATTTTGTCACTTTTATCCCATTTTATTAGTGATTAAAACCAGGATTTCCATCTTTAAGATGACTATAATAATAATAAACGTTCCTGGATAACAGTGGATATTATTCAGATGAATAAATAAATGTGGTTATCACAGATTCATAGAACAATAGACCATCATTTTACTGACTTTATAGATGGACCCCAAAAATCTCTCCTTTATTCCCCCTTATAGATGATCCTGTCTCCACATGACTGTTCTTCAATGTTCAACCACCTTCAGCTCTCTGGGACCTTTATTTTGGAGGGTCCCTGCTCTCTGAAACCTTTATTTTGGAGGGTCCCTGCTCTCTTAAACCTTTATTTTGGAGGGTCCCTGCTCTCTAGGACCTTTATTATGAAAAGGTTGAGAACCACTGCTTTAAGAGAGGGTTAGGTTTACTTTGTTTAAACTTTTTCCTGATTTGAGTTTTGTTTGTTTGTTTCAATTTCTGTGTTTTCTATAAATATCAGGATTATTACAGAACAAATTAAATGAAAAAGGATATTTTAGTTTTTAAAGTAAAACTCATGGACTAGAATCAGATGTAAGTCATTAGAAACATTAATGACGTTGGTTCTGTTGTGGCACTAATCACCCAGCAGAGGTCACTGTTCTGCAGAGGAAGTTTAAACACTAGGTTATTTAAAAAGGAGTTAAAATTGATAGATATAGATAACAGAAGTTTATTATTTACAGTAGAGAATCAAATCAGAGCTAATGAGAGAATCTACAGCACGGTCCTGTTTACAAAGGTAGAAGGATTTTAGATCTTTGAATTCTTTTCAATGTTTTATGGAAAAACAAACCATTCTATCAGAAAAGAGGTCACCTGTAATCAGAGGAAATCATTCACTTTTCATACTGAATAATATCTTTAGATTCATTATTCATTTGTTGATTACTCAGAGAATAGTCTAATGTATGGAACATTATCACCTAATTATTCATTTGATCATATGAGTGAGTTTAAGTTTAAATGAAATTCTAAAAATGCCACTAGCTCTAATAGCTCTATAAACTTCCATAAATCAGCTCCTGGATGCTGATCTACAGACAGATTCTATGGAACAATGAAAATATTCAGAATAAAAACTCATCATTATTTCTTTAAAAGTGGTTCAACAAAGGAATTATTTAGATAAATGATCAAGAACAGGTAATTCATTATAATGAATTCATCACAACTTATTAAAGCACAATCCCTCTGTCAGAATATTGTACAGTTTCAAACATGATTTTAAAATGTCTGGAACAACTTATAAACAGTTCAAAATCATAATAAATAACAAAACATCTTTAAAAACATCAAACATGCAAAACTGTCACAGAAAGATTGAACTAGTGTTGACATCATGTACAGATTATGTATTGGGTTCGATACAAGAAAATGATATGGCTTAGTCAGCTTCGTGTTCTGGTGAATTTATTGTGCAGGTCCGCCCAAAAGTGCAAACAAAAAAAAATGACTTTGCCAAAACCAGATCCACGTGCACTTCTTTCTATAATAATTACAATATTTACAATCTGCTTCGTCCTTGCCAAGATTTGGTACCTTCCATGTACTCAGCTCCCCCTTCAAGCACACACTCCTCTCCTGTCGTGTTGAAGGCCCTTTATATAGCCTGAGGCCCCGCCCCCAACACAATGAAAATAAAAAAACCAACAGTCTCTCTACACACAGAAACGAAATCACAAGATAAGTATTTTTTAACAAACTACAAAAAGATCTAACCACAATAATATATTTACTAATGACTCAAAAATTCCCCAAAAGAGAAAATAAAACAATTCTGCATTGAGACCGTAAAGTCACCTGACATCCCGTGACGTCACTCATGCACGCCCTGCATATGACGCAATATAATGCGGAAGACGTATTCACTCAGGTTGGCTGGGTAAGTGTATGAATGAGTGGTGTATACCGGTGAAATGTTTGCAACTTGGAGAAACTATGGGTGGGAAAAGAGTTGAGCAGCGGCCAAGTGTTCACCCATGGCGGCTGCGGTGGCTGATGACACGAACCCTGAGGACCGTGGTAAACGGATGAAACGGTAAGGAAAAGCTGATCTGACTGAGTGTGAATGTATATGTGTGCGTTATCGTCGTGGCGGCTCCCCCTTCACTAGCTGACGGGGCTACTCCGTCACAGATTAAAAATACATAAAACAAGATAAATAATAATAATAACTCTTTACATTTAAGGTGACATATTGAGTCTTTGATTGTACATTGACTGTATTTATGTATATGAACCCTTAACAAATATCAATCCTTTGGTCCTCGTCTTATTCTTTATTGTATTACTTTTATGTATCTTATCCTGCAAATATTATTGTATTTTACTATTAAAAATGTCCTCCTAGACTATTAATACAGCACTAATGACACGTACTGTAAGTCATCTCATAGGAACAATGTCAATGATGTTTATTTTGGAGCCAAAACTTTTTGGAGCCAAAATGTGAAGGTTAAGGTCACATCAAGTGTCAAAAACCAACGTTTTCCATATCTCTGTAATTATTGATCGTACAAGTTTGATGCTTACATTTATGAAAAGTTCATCTCAAGTAGAATATTTTATTTCATAGAACCAAAGCTGTACCACCTTCCAGTAAAAACATTAGTAGGGGTCAAAGTTCATGACGTCACAAAAACAAGACTTTTCTCTATAACTTGGCCACACATTGAGATCCAGTGTTCAGACTGGTACCATTGAACGACATTTCCTTTCAATGTGTATATTCTAATATTTAAGGTCAAGGTCAGTCTTCTGTTTTTATTTAATTTAATTTGTAAAAAGAACAAAGTCGTCAATAAATCCAGATACAGGTTATTCACCTTATGAATACAGGTCTGGACTAGTTTCTGATATATTTTCTCTGTTATGTTTTATAATAAATGTGTTCTTTGTATCTCCTGTGCACACTGATCACTGCTGTTTCAACAAACAAGCGTGTGTAGTGTATAAAGTTCTAATAATATAATACATTTAACTGGACAAAGTTTAACTTACACGTATGAAACGTGCACTGATAATGAAACACAGGTAAACAAAGGTAAATAAATACCTAATATTTAGCACACAAATCGTGTGCGTGCGTGTCTAAAAAAGAAACACATTGTTTAAATGAAAACCTAGATGAAATATTGTTCCTTTAGAGGTAAAAAAAAAAAGAAGCATGTTCATATTTTGAAACAGATTCTCTAGGGTCATTTTCATTAAATATAATAATGTATGTGTTAGAAAGGCTCCAGATGTTTTAAGTTATTAAGCTAAGTCATTGTTTCTTATTATTTGCATTTATTGTGTCCACCTTAAGAGCTGACGTTAACTCACCCGTTCCACGTTAACAGCATGAGCGCTGATCATTAGCAGCTGCACTGGAGAGAAAACTATAGTTAAGTTTACTTTCTTTCTCTTTAAAGTCTATTGTGCAGTGTTCAAGTGTTGGGGTGTCATTGTTGGATGTAAGTACAGTATTTGGTTCATTATTGAGTGAGTGTCTGCTATACCGTTTGTCTCACGCGCTGTTATGACTGTGTTTGTATGATACGACATCAGATTTCTGCTGAAGTTCACACTGTGCTTTAAGTATTTTCACTTTAGATTTCTCGGTGGTTTATTGTTTAAATAGTTTATTTAGGTTAATAAGCACTTTACTAAATGTGTAGTATTTATATTGTGTTAGTCTGCTGTCTGTTTGGACATGCCCATGTTGTGTTGATTGACTGGTGCATCGCAGCCTGTCTTAGATCTCTATTTAAGATAAACTGATGCCATTTACGGCTGTAGAAACCTTTATTTAGTTATGGTTTACTGTTTACGTGATTTGTAATGGTACAGTAAATGTGTGTCAAAGTTATTGTCTTATTTGAGATTGATATTTAGATTATGTGATGTGATAACCTGTGTATTAGAATTGTACAGTATTGTTATGTGATATTGTGGTATTATTTTCATTATTATTTCTTGTCTGTATTCTACAGAACCACACACACACCTGTTTAGAGCTGTACCCATTGTTTCATCCATCTTCATGCCTGTTATTCACCTGTGCCTGCAACTATTGACTAAACCAGGGGTGTCCAATTCCGGTCCTTGAGGGCCACTATCCAGCTCTGCAGAAGCCTGATAACGATCCTAATCATTTGAATCAGGTGTGTTGGAAGAGGGAAACATCTAAAACATGCTGGATAGTGGCCCTCGAGGACCAGGATTGGACACCCCTGGACTAAACAGTTAAACTTCATCTCTTCAACCTCGTTATTGTGTCCTGACCAACGCCTCGTGGGCAAATGAAGCTTAAACACACAATGAACCAACCTATTATACAGTCCTTCAGTTAAATCTAATCAACAATATGCATGTAGAGAATGTTCATTATTTCAGTTTTAATAACATTTCAATCATGAAAAATATAAGAAATATAATATTTTATAAGTTTTATTACCATCATTGTGTTCTATAATACGCCATATTTCATCATTTTCATGTGAAAACTACAACTATTACAGAACACAATGATGATGATGATAAAAGTGAAAACAACTGGTTAAAAAAGATCCACATGATGAATTGCTTATGTTTGTGTGTTTGACTCTAAAGAATCTTTATAGAAATATGAAAAACATGAAGACTATTTTAATCATGGAGGAGGTTGTGTGTGTTTACTTCTAAACTATATTTCTACTTCAGACTGATTCATGCTTCATACATGAAAACTATGTTCTGCTCTAACCTGTTATTACATGAAACCATCCTCATTAAAACACACACAGAGACATCTCCATCAACCACACACTTCCTTGGATGAGTTGTGAGCCCCGCCTGCCTTAATGCACACAACACAGCAGCCATGTGGCTGTTACTGTACATGATTACATCATTGTTATGGGTAGGCTGGGCCTGACAGGCCTGTAGGTTTTTTCTGTTTTCTCTCTCTGTCATTCAGTGACTAACGAGGGGTGGAGCCACCTGATCAGGAGCTGCTGATTGGTTCTTCTCTGCTGTGTAGGACCAATCATCTCTGGAGCCAGTCTTTATAAGGACTGCTAGATGGTCTCTATCTATCTACTACATGTGCTGGTTTAGAAACCACTTCTGTTGGTCATTATAAGGAGGTACAGGATTCAGACCAGTTGGGTACCCTACATTTACAGCACGTAGGTAACGTTGAGGTTAGTACCAGATTAGATAGTCAGCCTTTAAGTTCTTTTTGTTTCTGCTGTGATTAGAGAGGTTGATAGACTGAGGTTTGGTTATGTAAATTATACTGATTTAGAACAACCTATTGGTTCCTACCTCCCCCACATCTGGATTAAAAAGTGCTGATCTGATAAATAAAAGGCTTGTTTGTTTTTGTTGTGGTTCTTCAGTTGTGTCTGTCTGTTTACAGTCTACCTTTTTGTGGGTGCAGCACTAGGTCCATCAGGTGTTGGAAGGTGGTCCTGAACAACACAAATGGAAGCGTGACTAATTGGTAGAAACTGTATGGAATGGAGAAGGTTGATGAGAGAATCTGCCAGTAGCCCTTAGTTAAAAACCGTTCCAGGAGGTCATCAACCTGGGGCATAAGATATTCATCACACAGTGACACTTGATTTACCTCCTGACAGTCCACACAGAAACATGTTTATGCTGAGGTAGTCTGTAGGGTCCAGAACATATCATTACCCTGGGGTGTGTGTCTATTTTATGTTATATGAGTGTTGTACGCCCAGGGAGGGGGAGAACACATCTGTTATCTGTGATGGTCAGAGATGGTGATTAGGGAGTGAGGTCTGATTGTCATTTAGACAAACTAGACAACTGCCTCAGTTATCATTACTGGTTTTATTTAAACACAACCTTCAGCTGATTTTTATGAGTTTATTTATGTCAAAGAATCTGAATGTGTTGAAAAAATGTGCATGTATCTGTTATTGTTTCACATGAAATAAAGACGAGCAAGAAGAGATTCATAAAAGCAGAAACAAAACATCTATCAAAGAACAACAAACAAATCACTCATTTAACACAAGCTTAAACACACACACACACACACAGATGAAACATAAAAGTAGAACCTTCACCTAATGTGTGCAGTGAGTCTTAATAACTAAAAATACACAAAGACAAGAAGAACCAACATACAGAGATAGAGAGAAGATCTCAGTCTCTCTGATGTGTTCTTCACTCTATACTGGTTCTGCTTCTCTGGTGTTCCTGTAGAGCAGAAAGAGGAGTGAGGTTCTCTCCAACATCTGATGAAGTAGAAGAACAAACTAAACTCAGACTCACCTGGAGGACCAACTCTCAGACTGATGGAACAGACTGGATCTCCACCAATAACTGATCCAGGAACTGATCTCTGCTGACGAGGTGAGTTTCTCTGGAAGACTCGACACTCATAGGTTCCTTCATCATCTGGTATCACGTTCTTCAGAATCAAACTGATGTTTCTGTTCTTTATCTGTAGATCTACTCTGTCTCTGTAGGACTGGAGCTGATATCTTGGATCAACTTTGTTTCTGTACAGGAGAACGTATCTATCCTTCAGATCAGTTCTTCTCCATTCCACCACAGCAACGGTTCCTCCATCAGGAACTTCACATGGTAGAGTGACGTCATGTCCAGGTTCTACTGAGATGATCCTTTGGTCTGAGGAGAAACGACAAGACAGAGATGTTGATCAGCCAATCAGATCCAAAGGTCAGAGAGAGATTAATGGTTGATTCTAAGCTGTGTGTGTGTCACACTGTGCTGTTACACAACGTGTGTAACTGACCACCTAGGATAGCTGTGGCTTCATGCATGTTCTGGGTTCTTTTTACCTTTCTGGAAGAGTTAGTATAAATTACGCAGGTACTGTTCAGTATCACCATATGTTTGATGTACAAAAACTTGAATACCATTCCACTTTTAAAAGTTATTTTAGTTCATGTCACAGAAAACTTGTTCCACTCCGTTACTGTCTCCTTCTTTGAACTAAAAAAGTTTGTCACTTCCATAGCTGTGACACATGAGCACAGCATGTCAAGTATCTTCTCCATTTTAACCTGGGAAATAAGGTGGTCAATCGGTGCCAATTTCCCTTATTTGGGAGATCGGCCGATCTTTTCTACCTCTGCAAACGTCTTAAAGGGGACATATCATGGTTTTAAATCCTTCCTTTTTACATATAAATCATACAGTTGTGGTCTTTATAAAGCAGAACTGCAATGCTTGGGTCTGAATTCCTCATTATTATAGCTCCACCCCTTTTCTGATGTGCTTCTGAGAGCAACTCGTTTTGGTGCTGTCTCTTTAAATGCAAATGAGACACTTCATACCCCGCCCCCTCTCCAGGTTGCAGAGGTGACACTCGGTTCAACTCCACCCTGTTCGGCCATTTTTGTAGTTTGATAGAAGAGATACGATGATGTAGCGGAGCATAAACTTTTTATTCACACGTTATTTACTAAATGTCAACAACGTTAGACTTGTCCATCCAGCCTTACATGTTCCAGCCAGAGTCTGACCCAGTGGAGCGAGATGAAAATGAAGATGAAGAACCTGCAGAACCCTAACAAGTGAGCTAACACAAGCACCGAGCTAACGCTAGCGCCAAGCTAACGTCATGAAATGCATTTTAATACAGTCTTTTCAAAGACAAAAACGTCAAAATGAAATGACTAATGAAAACTTTAGACTTAAATTAAATCACGTAGGCCATATCATCAAGGATCTAAAACGAGCACACAGCGCTAACATATGAAGACGGTGCAACTGCTAATGCTAACAAAACAATGACAGGGACGTCTTATCATCACTTTTTAGCGTTATTTACAGCTTACCGAAGTGCTCTGTTCATCGTCTCCAAAGATAGAAGGAATTGAACCCTCAATCAGACAAAGTCTTTCTGTAAATCCTTCTTTATACTGGTGGAGGTTGATGAAGCAGTCATCATTGAAGTGCTTCACACACACTAAAATGACCTTATCCACAGATGTGGTACATTTCTATAAAAAATAAAACTCAACCAGACACTTTGAAAAGGTTCTGATGCTGGGAGACGGTGTAATGAAGCGTGTGGGTTACTACATCCAACAACCCAACATTTAGACTTATCCTCTCGTAACTTCTGCATCCTGGAGCTTGGACTACAAAATAAAAGCCAGAAATAAAAATGGCGGATTGCTCAAAGTGTTGGACCTGGAGTTGATGAACTAATTTGGCAGTTCAGCTGTAAATACTGTGATGTAATAGTTCAAAAAACGTAATAGAGAATAGAAAAATCAAAACAGATTGAAAAATATGAGCAAAACAGAATATAAAGATATCTATGGAGCATCTGAAGAGATTAATTTGAACTTTTCTGTACTTCTAAACAATCTAAATATACAACAAAATGCATTTAAGGGCTAAAAAAAAAGTGGATTTAACATGATATGTCCTCTTTAAAGTTCTTTGTAAAGTCAGTCACTGTCCTCTTCTGCTGGGAGATGACTGACAGGCCCCGCCCACCAGATCATGTGTGTGTGCATGCTGCGCATGCCTCTAACACAGGATAACAACAGCAGTCAGCTTAGCATGTCGGCAGTTTTACACAAAAAAAGAGGACAAAGGATCCTGTAGCGCATCAATAAGTTCTGGTGGAGCAGCAAACAAAACACTACGTCATTCACTATAAGACACCACCACATCGCTGAGTGTAGAGCATTTGAAGCTAGAAATCAAGCTAATGCTAAAGCTAATGGAGCAAACAGCCACTGATCAGTGAAAAGATCAGTTACTATGAATAAAATGATGGGTTTTGTATATGAATAAAAACCTTCCACTAATGTATAAGTGACTGTAATAATAAAACAACTAACCTGTGTCATGTTTATTCTGTCATTACACGTTAACTTAGGAAAATGTTACACATAATGAACTTTATTATTTCTGTAGAATGTTTAACTTTTAGGAACTTTTCTCCTATAAACTGTTGCAAGTTATTTTCAGAATCATATTTTTACATTTAAATATCTACAAAGCTGCTGCATTTGGACATTTTTTTTTTAAATTTTTGCTCTACATGGAAACATAAAACTCAGGACACTTTATTGTTGGTTTACCATGTTTTTATTAGTTTGTCCTGTAGATTATTATATCATCTACCACAAACCCTGTGATTTTCTTTATTCATAAACCTAAATACTACTGACTGTGCACTTTATTTTAAGCCAAAGAGCTCCAAACAGGTCTGCAGTGGAACCTGATAAGACACTGTTATTTAGTTTTTAAAATGTGAAAAATGAAAGACTAAAGGAAGTGATATAAGTTAATATTTTGGACAGCAATGTTCTGAACTTTATATTTATATTTGAGATAACTACCTCATGTGTAGTTAAAACCACATGTTTGTATCGTTTCATAGATATTGTTCAATGTTTTACAATAAAATAAGATTATAATATTAAACATGTTTGATGTCAGTTATAAAAAATAAAAAAAAAACCTGGATCTGCTGGTCAGGCTTTTAAAAAAATCTGTGATCGGTCAGAAAATTGCAATCGGTGCACCCCTAGTGGTTATGCATTTTTACTTTCCACTGTGTTACCATCAACTGTATCCATGGAAACCCCAGAATAACTTTGTGATGTGAATGTTTAAAAGCCAATGAAGGACATGGGGTATTAGAACAGGAACCATTGAGTAGTAGCTCAGTGTGTGATGGTGTGTCCACTCCACTCCGTTACCACTAAAACACCATCATTCAAGCCCACGTTAGTAAGAACATTAGCTGCTAATGCTAATCATACAGCATAGCTAACATGGAACATTAAAGGGGAGGTATGAGGAAAAAATTAACTTCCTAATGGTTTTACTACAGTGATAAACATCATTTAGCCTCATTCAGAGGAACAAAGTGTAAAAAGTTCTGTTTCCTCCCTTGTTATTGCACATTTTATAAAAAGTCAGCTTTAAACGGGACAGTTGGATTTTACCGATGGTGTTGGGAGTCACTGCTCACCAGCCTATGGAGTGAGACCTGACATCCCTCATGAACTGAGGAGGAAACGATGGAGATGTTAACAACGAACTCTGTTGTGGAATTAGACGATTTCCAAATTTTATGTGGTGACAGAAGACGGAGAGCGGAAAGGAGGGGGTCTGGCTGTGTTTGTGAATGATAGATGGTGACGCATCACTATATCAAGATGTAGTTTTGTAGTAAGGACATTGATGTGTCAGAGGAGGAAGAGGATGTTTGTCTGACTCAATAACAATAGCCGCTTAAATATCCATGTGTTTTACTGTAATGTGCAGTTTTTTGGCTGAAAACAATAACAAGTGTGTGGATAGAAAAAGATAATCACTAGTGATCAGCTGTGGTGTGTGGATAGGGTCTACAGACACGCCCACTCAAGGCAAATTTATTTGTATAGTGCATTTCATACACAAGGCAACTCAATGTGCACTTCGTAGGTCACGAATCAGCCTGTTTTGAGAGTTGCTCAGAAAGTGACTTTTCAGAGGCTAAAACTCCAGAAAACAGGCGAGTTTAGGAAAATAAAGCTCAAATATTATGTTGTTGGGGTTCTTGGAACAAATGGAGATGATGGTGAAAAATAACAGAATACTGGACCTTTAATCAAGCTACTGCTACCTTTACAAATGCAGTGTGTTTTCCTATTATCACCTAAATTTTCCATTTCTTTCCTCACTTATTCATCTTTTCCAGTAACTTTTGTCTCTTTTTCTTATACTTCTTAGAAGACAATGTTCTACATGTTCGATTAATTTGCCATCATGGACATCATATTTGTTTGTTTCCTCTATTATGGCGTTTAACGCCCCAGATGTGACGTCACGTCAGTGAATACTATCGATTAGGACGCGACTTTTCATTACTTTAACACGATATGAAGCATTTTTATTAAAAAACGGACAAAGTAGGAAAGTATTTCAGTTTCTGTAAAGCTACAATTACAGTTTAAGCTTGTAGTGGCTCTGTGTTCTCCGAGAGTGATTCAGCATTTAAACTTTAACAGTATGTTTTGCTGAGTCAGCAGCTCACGGACAGACTCACCTGCAAACACCAACAGCAAACAAAGAAATAACAGGAGACGCTGATCAGTGTCCATTTGTAACGTTACGTGATCGCCCTGAAATGTGGAAAAAACAGGAAGGGCGGGGTTTCCATGTTGAGCTAACGGTTCTCCGCTCCATTCTACGCTGTCTGTCCGTAGTGTCAGTGTTTTACTGACGCATCTCTGATGTAGTTCTACAGCTGTTCTTCTTCTGTGGTGTGAGTTCTACAGCTCTGTTGGTCCTGTTAGCTGATGACGGAGCTGGAAACCAGAGTCAGACACAAACACGGGAATCTGTCCAACCTGGCAACACTGGTTTGGCTCTAAAGATGGCGCAGGCGCACTGAGATTCTCTACAATGTCAGTACGTGACTGCTACGTACTGAAATGTTTTATTTATTTGATTTAAATCAAATAAACATCTTAAAACATCACATCAGTCCATCCATTAATAAAAAAAATCGACCAATGATTGGAAAAAAAATAAAAAATCAGTGGTGAATTTTGAGACTGCCCTGACGTCACGGATCAACAAACGTCACCATTGGCTGATAAAAGTGATTGACAGATTCATCAGCCAATCAGGTGTGTTTGCTTTCAGCCAATCATTTGACTTCATACATTTTCTCCACTCTTGTTAAAACACTGCGTATGAACAGACATATCAGTAGCTCTGCAGTTAGTTTAATAGTGTTGTTATTGTCACTTTTAACCTCTTTTCATCATATTTCATTTCCTGATTATTTTTGCTAATTTAACCACATTCATCATTTCTCATGACCATTATTTATCAGTTTGACACTTTGAACCATTTTATTAGTGATTAAAACCATCTTTAAGATGACTATAATAATAATAATAAACGTTCCTGGATAACAGTGGATATTATTCAGATGAATAAATAAATGTGTTTATCACAGATTCATAGAACAATAGACCATCATTTTACTGACTTTATGGATGGACCCCAAAAATCTCTCCTTTATTCCCCCTTATAGATGGTCCTGTCTCCACATGACTGTTCTTCAATGTTCAACCACCTTCAGCTCTCTGAGACCTTTATTTTGGAGGGTCCCTGCTCTCTGGGACCTTTTTTTTGGAGGGTCCCCGCTCTCTGAAACCTTTATTTTGGAGGGTCCCCGCTCTCTGGAACCTTTATTTTGGAGGGTCCCCGCTCTCTGAAACCTTTATTTTGGAGGGTCCCCGCTCTCTGAAACCTTTATTTTGGAGGGTCCCTGCTCTATGGAACCTTTATTTTGGAGGGTCCCCGCTCTCTGGAACCTTTATTTTGGAGGGTCCCCGCTCTCTGAAACCTTTATTTTGGAGGGTCCCCGCTCTCTGAAACCTTTATTTTGGAGGGTCCCCGCTCTCTGAAACCTTTATTTTGGAGGGTCCCTGCTCTATGGAACCTTTATTTTGGAGGGTCCCCGCTCTCTGAGACCTTTATTTTGGAGGGTCCCCGGTCTCTGAGACCTTTATTTTGGAGGGTTCCTGCTCTATGGAACCTTTATTTTGGAGGGTCCCTGCTCTCTGGGACCTTTATTTTGGAGGGTCCCTGCTTTCTGAGACCTTTATTTTGAAGGGTCCCCGCTCTCTGAAACCTTTATTTTGAAGGGTCCCCATTCTCTGAAACCTTTATTTTGGAGGGTCCCTGCTCTCTGGAACCTTTATTTTGGAGGGTCCCTGCTCTCTGGAACCTTTATTTTGGAGGGTCCCTGCTCTCTAGGACCTTTATTATGAAAAGGTTGAGAACCACTGCTTTAAGAGAGGGTTAGGTTTACTTGGTTTAAACTTTTTCCTGATTGTAGTTTTTTTAAATTGTTTTGTTTGTTTCAGTTTCTGTGTTTTCTATAAATATCAGGATTATTACAGAACAAATTAAATGAAAAAGGATATTTTAGTTTTTAAAGTAAAACTCATGGACTAGAATCAGATGTAAGTCATTAGAAACATTAGTGACTAAATGACGTTGGTTCTGTTGTGGCACTAATCACCCAGCAGAGGTCACTGTTCTGCAGAGGAAGTTTAAACACTAGGTTATTTAAAAAGGAGTTAAAATAGATAGATATAGATAACAGAAGTTTATTATTTACAGTAGAGAATCAAATCAGAGCTAATGAGAGAATCTACAGCACGGTCCTGTTTACAAAGGTAGAAGGATTTTAGATCTTTTTATGGAAAAACAAACCATTCTATCAGAAAAGAGGTCACCTGTAATCAGAGGAAATCATTCACTTTTCATACTGAATAATATCTTTAGATTCATTATTCATTTGTTGATTACTCAGAGAATAGTCTAATGTATGGAACATTATCACCTAATTATTCATTTGATCATATGAGTGACTTTAAGTTTAAATGAAATTCTAAAAATGCCACTAGCTCTAATAGCTCTATAAACTTCCATAAATCAGCTCCTGGATGCTGATCTACAGACAGATTCTATGGAACAATGAAAATATTCAGAATAAAAACTCATCATTATTTCTTTAAAAGTGGTTCAACAAAGGAATTATTTAGATAAATGATCAAGAACAGGTAATTCATTATAATGAATTCATCACAACTTATTAAAGCACAATCCCTCTGTCAGAATATTGTACAGTTTCAAACATGATTTTAAAATGTCTGGAACAACTTATAAACAGTTCAAAATCATAATAAATAACAAAACATCTTTAAAAACATCAAACATGCAAAACTGTCACAGAAAGATTGAACTAGTGTTGACATCATGTACAGATTCAAAATACATAAAACAAGATAAATAATAATAATAACTCTTTACATTTAAGGTGACATATTGAGTCTTTTGATTGTACATTGACTGTATTTATGTTTATGAACCCTTAACAAATATCAATCCTTTGGCCCTCATCTTATTCTTTATTGTATTACTTTTATGTATCTTATCCTGCAACTATTATTGTATTTTACTATTAAAAATGTCCTCCTAGACTATTAATACAGCACTAATGACACGTACTGTAAGTCATCTCATAGGAACAATGTCAATAATGTTTATTCAACCTTTTTTTGGAGCCAAAATGTCAAGGTCAAGGTCACGTCAAGTGTCAAAAACCAACGTTTTTCATATCTCTACCAATATTTATCGTATAAGTTTGATGCTTACATTTATGAAAAGTTCATCTCAAGTAGAATATTTTATTTCATAGAACCAAAGCTGTACCACCTACCAGTAAAAACATTAGTAGGGGTCAAAGTTCATGACGTCACAAAAACAAGACTTTTTCTCTATAACTTGGCCACACATTGAGATCCAGTGTTCAGACTGGTACCATTGAACGACATTTCCTTTCAATGTGTATATTATAATATTTAAGGTCAAGGTCAGTCTTCTGTTTTTATTTAATTTAATTTGTAAAAAGAACAAAGTCGTCAATAAATCCAGATACAGGTTATTCACCTTATGAATACAGGTCTGGACTAGTTTCTGATATATTTTCTCTGTTATGTTTTATAATAAATGTGTTCTTTGTATCGTCTGTATCTGCTTTAAGTTAAGCTGATATACATACGCTGCTTAATCTAACTTTAGACTTCGTCTTAAATGATAAGTTCAAAATAAATTGGCCAAAACATTTCATGAGTAACGTCTATTCAATGTGGAATTTTATACCTGAAATTTAGTTTTTTTCTATTAGATCTAAATTTGAATTATTATGAAATTATAATGTTGGAAAAGTTCTGTCAAAAAAAAAAAGACTTTGAATCTTCCAACTAGATATAAATAATAAGAGAAGTATTTTTAAAATAATTCACAGATATTACCCATCAAATGTATATTTACAATAAAATAAGAAGATTAGCTGATCCTGTGAAGAACAACCTGAGGATAATTTTTAATCTGTTTTTTTTACCAAATTATGTGAAAACCTGATCAACCTGATCTTTACTTGTATTAAACCACTCCTCTTTTTGTATTATTTGTCCTTATTATCAAAACAATTTTATATCATTAACATAATTATACATTTTGCTAAATGCAAAATAACTAAAATATTTGCTTTTCATCTTTGAACATGAACTCAAACAATATATGAAACTATATGTGACTTTAGTTTAGATGTATGTGTTATTTTAATGTATTTATTTAATGTGATTATTGTGAAGCTTTGCCTCTGTATGTTTGTGTCCTGGTAGTTATTATTGTACGGTATTTCCCTCATTTCTATTTCTAAATAAAGATTAAAGGAAAAAAAAGAGAAGTTCTAGTCTTTCCTGGAAACCACGTGATTGTTGAAGAGCAGCAACAAGCCCCGCCTCCAGCCTTCAGCATGTTGAGGCAGGTTCAGTGATCCAGTTCATCCTGTTTTTAAATCACCTCAGAGAACTTTGCATTACATTCAAATCATCTCTACTTTGTTAGATGATGAATACAGTAGCTGTGTTAGTGTTTGGTGAATGATAGAAAGTCTCCTTATTGGTCCCTGATTCTGTTATTAATGTCTACGTGATCTGAAGCTAGAGCTGCAACTAAACATTATTTTCATAATCAATCAGATTTTTATTTTTTTTAATCAGTTTATCTATAAAACACATTTAACCCCTGTTTAAACTGAAAGAAAAGTGTCTCTCACACAAACGCTCGCGCTAGCAAATCATAAACCAACACTACTGCACGCACAAACACTCGTGCGCACTCGCACACACACACTCATGGTGCACACACACAAACACTCGTGGTGCACCCACACAAACACTCGTGCATGCACGCACAAACACTCGTGCGCACACACACAAACATTCGTACACAAACACTCGTGGTGCGCGCACACACACACAGTGTACACAAACACTAGTGGTGCGCGCGCATACACTGTGCACGCACACAAACAGTAGTGGTGCGTGCACACAAACACTTGTGCTAGCACACACAAACACTTGTAGTGTGCGCACACAAACACTCATGGTGCGTGCACACACAAACACTCGTGCACACACACAAACACTCGTCCACGTACACCAACATTTGTGGTGCGTGCACACACGCACTGTGCCCACAAACACTCGTACACAAACACACTGTGCACGCACACACAAACACTTGTGTACACACACACAAACCCTTGTGCGTGCACACACAAACACTTGTGGTGTGAGCGCACAAACACTTGTGGTGCGAGCGCACAAACACTGATGCACGCACACACAAACACTGGTGCACGCACACACAAACACTCGTGGTGCACACACAAACACTCGTGCACACACACACAAACACTCACACAAACGCTTGTGGTGCACACACAAAAACTTGTGGTGCGCATACACACAAACGCTTGTGGTGCACACACACACAAACATTCATGGTGCACACACACAAACACTCGTGCACGCACACACAAACACTTGTACATGCACACACAAACACTCGTGGTGCGCGTACACACAAACACTCGTGGTGCACACACACACAAACATTCGTGGTGCACACACACACACAAACATTCGTAGTGCACACACACACAAACATTTGTGGTGCACACAAACAAACACTCGTGCACGCGCACACAAACACTTGGGGTGTATACACACACACACTTGTGGTGTACACACAAACACTCATGCACGCACACACAAACACTCGTGCACGCACACACAAACACTTGTGCACACACACACAAACACTCGTAGTGCGCGCACACACAAACACTCGTAGTGCGCGCACACACAAACACTTGTGGTGCGCACACACACAAAGCTCGGCAGGTTAATCAAACATCTGTGTCATGGTCAGTGACATAAATTGCATGACGCATTAAATCGATTTAATAGTTTTAATAGTTGATTTTATTGGTTTTATTGATTTGTTGTTGAAGTCTTATCTGATGGTGTAATAAATGTTTTAGTTTTGACCTCTGGAGAATGAAATATGATAAACTAGTGTCTGATACACATAATACACACACTTCATACCTTTTTAACACATACTGTATGTGTATAGCCACAAAGGCCCTTTATTATTGGTGGAGCTAATTATTAAGTATATATATGTATATATATATATATATACATACACAGGGTTCTCACTAGGAACTTTTCCCATCATATCCTACGTGATATAGAAACTGTTACCTTCATGTGTGGTCCTCCTCCTTTGTACCATGGGGAGTGTGGTACAATGTGTGTGTGTTTATAACTAGTCACAATTGAATCATAGATATTAAAAAGAGAAATAAATAACATATCCACAATGCAATAGTTGATTTTATCTAAACTGGAAAAATACATTTTTACTATTTTTTTTAATTTTTATTTATTTTATTTATTCAGTTTATTTCCGACATGGTTACATTCACTTGGTTACATTGATTTTTTTTTTTTTTTTTGTACATGCCGAAAAAGGAGACAAGAGAAGCAATTTGCTTATTCAGGTCCCGTCCCCTGTTTTGTACATCGAAAATTTACATGGGTTTACATGTCTCTCTGGTCAAAAACATTCTTAAGTTGTTCTGAACAGTCCTTTTTTGTGTAGGATTTATTCTCATCTGTAGTCAGTGCCGTCCTTTTTTTTTTTTTTTTTTTTATTCCTTCTCTCCATCGCTGCTCGTATCAGCCTCCAGTTCAAAAAAAGTTCATCTTGTTTTGTCTCCACATCAAGGCCACTCCAGCTGTTGTCAGCTCCCTTGGCAGTGATGTGTTTTCCACACCACCATGTCTTAGTTCATAAGCAAGGTAGTAATGCAATCCTTAATCACCCCACCACTTAGCAATTGAAATGAATAAATGACAGACCTTTTTTACTCTTGGTTTCCACATTTAATTCAGTCTCCGTAAAATAATCACAGTCTGAGTTTTGTTTCCAGTGTTTATATAGATCTGGGTCCATATCCATGATTACCATCAGTAATGTTGTTGTTTAGGTGGATCCTTCATATTTTCGCAGATCTTCCATCGTTTTGATGAGGATTGGTTTTCCGTTCTCTTCTCCCAGTGGTGTGATGTAAATCCTGCAGTTTCTTGTCCAAGTCTTCACAATTTTTCCTCCTTTTTTTATTTGGTTTCCATGCAATGCTTGCATTTTGTTTCGTCAGGTTTTCATTGATGTACACCTTCGTTCCCTTCAGTTTATTTCCTTGCTTGAGTATTTCTCCTTTGAATTTCATATTCATTTTTACAGCTCTGTTATCATTTCTCTTTGGCAGGAGTTGATGTTGTCAGGGTTCAGGACAATGTCCTTCGACTCCAAGTAGTCAATGACCTGTTGTTCAATCGATTTTGTTTCTTCGTCACTGGCGTAGCTCCTGGGTTTTATCTTTAGGCCTGTGATGATGACATCTTTCTCTCTTTCCTTTTGTTCCAACTGTTCAACCCTGGCGTTCAACAATTTTATCTCTTCAGCATTTCTTTCATTCTTTTCTTTCAGTACCTTTGCTTCGCTTTGTAGGTTTTCCAGTGAGTTTTCCAGCGTCTTTTCCAACGACTTTATCTCGGCTGTTTTCTTTTCTCAGGGTGTCCAAGGTCGTCTTATCCTATCTTATAATTGTTTTTTAACATGTAGAAACTTAATTCCTGATATATTTAATTAAATTAACTAGTCAAAATGTAATTACTTCATGTGTAAAATATACTTGTAACATGTTAAAACAGATATATCGACTAGTATTGATACCAATGTTTGTATCGGTATTGAATGATACCAGTGTGAAAAGATTGATCCACGACAGGTAAACAAAGGTAAATAAATACCTAATATTTAGTGAAATGACTAATATTGAATGACTCGCCATCTACGTACACACTTTGTTTAGCACACACATCTTGTGTGTGTGTGTTACAAGTTTTATTCAGTTTTATTACCATCATTGTGTTCTATAATACGTCATATTTCATCATTTTTTTGTGTGAAAACTACAACTATTACAGAACACAACAATAGTGATAAAAGTGAAAACAACTGGTTAAAAAAGATCCACATGTTGAATTATTGATATTTGTGTGTTTGACTCTAAAGAATCTTTATAGAAATCTGAAAAACATGAAGACTATTTTAATCATGGAGGAGGTTGTGTGTGTTTACTTCTAAACTATATTTCTACTTCAGACTGATTCATGCTTCATACATGAAAACTATGTTCTGCTCTAACCTGTTATTACATGAAACCATCCTCATTAAAACCAGTCTGTGCTGGTGTTGACTGATGGATGACAATGATTAAATGTTATACAATCATTTCACATGGTTTCATCTTTCCACTAACTCTACTGCACCTCTCAGTGTTTTTATGATGAATAGAGAATGAAAACATCTGACGTGTCATTATTCTCAACAGACTGGGTATACTGGTTTAGACACACACACACACACAGACACACGGAAACACACACACGGACACACACATACACACAGATGATGTATAGGTCATGTGGTCTGACATCAAAGCTTTAATTCTTCTACAAACATCTTTTCTGAACATTTTTATCACTGGTTCTCAAACTGGTTTGGTTCTAGTCCCTATTTCTCTTATTTCTGAATCCAAGTCCCCCCTTCGTCTGACTACAACATTTTGCTTCTAAAACAATTTAAAAACATCTATAGATCATAATAACGAATCAGTGATGACACATTTTAAAGAATCTAACTCTGTAAACAATATTTTTGTGGATCGTGACCCACATTTTCATATCAAGAGTTTCTGGTATGGAATCAGAACATTATCATAATGAATGAACTCTTACAGGGTTTTTCACGAATGCACATACTTTGTTTCATATTTGTATTTCAGATTCACAAATGCACACGATCTGTTTCGCAAATATATATTTTATGAAAACATGTAATATAAATCTACAGATAATGTGAATTGCTGAATGTGCATTTACAAACTGCTTCTGTGAAACATCTGTGTATTTGTGAGAGAAGTGTGTGTGTGGTGAATTATGAGAATGCCCTGACGTCGCAGGTCAACGAACGTCACCATTGGCTGATAAAACTGATTGACAGATTCATCAGCCAATCAGGTGTGTTTGCTTTCAGCCTATCATATGGCTTCTTACATTTTCTCCACACTTTTAAACCAATTGCAGAGCTACTGATATGTGCACATGTGCAGTGTTCAAACAAGAATAAGACGTGCTAGACTACAATGGTGGACAGCAGAGACAGCATGGAGAGACTTGAAGGCTGATTTAAGGTTCTGCGTAAAATAACCCGCCGTACGCGCAGACCCCCACCCCCGTAACCTTACGTGCACCTCTCAAGAATCCTGACTAGTCAGCAAGAGCTGTGATTGGTCAGCTCCAAACCTCAGCCCTGGTCACTACCTATTCCAGTCACACCACCATGTTTTAACTTTTATCGTAGCGATAGGAGAGTTGTTTCCACAGTGGATTGAGTCACAGAGAGAACCGAGACAGACTAAAAGTTTTATTATTTCCTTTTATGGCTGCAGCACATGAAACACCGCCAAACAGAGTCAATCACAGACAAAATGTGTGTTTACTGTTATTATCACTACTACTGCCCCGTCTCTGTACCTACAGTGTGTGTGTTTCATTAACAGTAAACAATGACCAACATACTGTAGAGGCTGATAGAGGAGCAGACATGACGTTATGTTCACAGCGCTGTCCTACTCCAACTCTCCGCTTCCCAGTGCTTTGGACCAGGTTATCTCGCTGCTCTCTCCACTCTACGGTTGGGTTGGGGTCTCCTCACCCCCGAAGTGACTGTTGACCGGAGCAGTCGACAGTCCGCTCGATACACTTTTATTCTTTGTTTACAAGTTATTTATTGTTACGGTTCGGAGTTGGTGTGGACCCAAATGCAGAGAGAAAAGGAGGCAGGATCGTAGCATATCGTTCCTGGAACCAATCCATGTTTTTATTCCAAAATCCAAAACAGGGGAGCAGAAACAGGGAGCAAGACCAGACACAGTGGGACACAAGGAGGAGACAACGAACCTGACATTACACACAATGATCCCGCAGTCATACTGTGACCAAGCACTCAGCTAAATAGTGGAGGAGGCCTGATTGGGAATGGACCACACCTGGGTGAAAACACGAGGGAGCTAATCAATCACCAACCAAGCACACAGACATCACTGAGGGGTGGAGCCACAAACAGGAATCCCTGAAACACAGACAAGAGTTAACAAACCAAATAAACAAAGACAGAATAACAAAAAGAGGACCCAAGGGTTAAAATAAACAGAACCTAACAATTTATGTTTATATTGAATAATAAAGTGCACGTTTTGAAATCACTGTTTTAATGTTTGTGTCCAACTAAACACACATAGTTAGGTACAGTAGGTCAGTAATAATCCAGAAATAAATTACATTTTAAGATGCTTAAAAAACATTTTTCTGACCGGAAGATAAAGAAGGGCTTTTTAATGCTCATTTATAACAACAACACACAGCCACACCCCCTAGAGGCAGGGCGGCAAATCGCATAGCGAGGTGTTCCCTCCACACAGAAGTAAAAGGGTCAACCTCAACGTCACGTTGACGACATGCCCCCGGCGTAGGTCCTGGCGCTGAACCTTTAGCCTGGTTTAAAGTTCAGCGTCGGGACCTACGTCGGGGGCATGTCGTCAACGTGATGCAAGTCTCTCCATGCTGTCTCTGCTGTCCACCATTGTAGTCTAGCACGTCTTGTTCTTGTTTGAACACTGCACATGTGCACATATCAGTAGCTCTGCAATTGGTTTAAAAGTGTGGAGAAAATGTAAGAAGCCATATGATAGGCTGAAAGCAAACACACCTGATTGGCTGACGAATCTGTCAATTTCTTTTATCAGCCAATGGTGACGTTCGTTGACCTGCGACGTCACCACACACACACTTCTCTCACAAATACACAGATGTTTCACAGAAGCAGTTTGTAAATGCACATTCAGCAATTCACATTATCTGTAGATTTATATTACATGTGTGTCTCAAAATATTTGTGAAGTAGAGCATGTGCATTTCAGAATTTACATTACAAGTTTTCATAAAATATATATTTGCAAAACAGATCGTGTGCATTTGTGAATCTGAAATACAAATATGAAACAAAGCATGTGTATTAGTGAAAAACCCTGCAAGAGTTCATTCATTATGATACTGTTCTGATTCCATATTCAGGCCCCAAAGACTAGAATTAGTTTTTCATCATGTCTGAGTTCAGATATTTTTTATTGCATTTTAATTGAACTAGATTTATATTTCACAAAGTGAACGTATAGAAACACGAGATTGTGTTTTAATAAAAGATAGTAATTTAAAAAATTCAAAAATGTGTATTAATTTTTCAGAAATATCAAGTGACCCCATTTACACTCCAGGTGACCCAACATGGGATCCAGATTCCAAGGTTGAAAAACACTGATCTAATGGTGCCAGAATAGATTGATTTCTATAGTTTTTATAACTCTCTCTCTCTCTCTCTCTCTCTCTAGTAGCCCCTGTAATGGTATTGCGTACCCCCAGTTGAGAAACACTGCCTCAGGTGATTAAGATGTAAAACATTTCTCTTTCGTTTTTCATTTCCTACCAGCAGATAAAGAATGAGTGGGCGTGTCTGTGAGTCATAAAGAATGAGTGGGCGTGTCTGTGAGTCATATACAAACACAAAGTAACACAGGTAACACACCTACATCAGATCATTTCCTCTCTGTCTTATCTACACACAGTCACTGTAGAACCATGAGGAGTTATTCCATGTCTCAGATGGTTCTGTTGATCAGCTTGATGCAGGTGTTGGAGTCTAAAGGTGAGTTAGTCTGTTAGTCTGTGACATGTACATCTGATTAATGTGGAACCTGTTTGTGATCTGGATTCTCCTCAGACTCAAATCAAAGGAACATCTCAGTAGAACCTGGACATGATGTCTCTCTAACATGTGAACCTTCTGGTAGAGGAACTATTGCTGTGGTGGAATTGAGCAGAACTGATCTGAAGGATGGATACGTTCTCCTGTATAGAAACAAACAACTTGATCCCAGGTATCAGCTCCAGTCCTACAGAGACAGAGTAGATCTACAGATAAAGAACAGAACCTTCAGTTTTATTCTGAAGAACGTGAGAGAAGATGATGAAGGAACCTATGAGAGTCGAGTCTTCCAGAGAAACTCACCTCGTCAGCAGAGATCAGTTATTGGTGGAGATCCAGTCTGTTCCATCAGTCTGAGAGTTGGTCCTCCAGGTGAGTCTGAGTTTAGTTTGTTCTTCTACTTCATCAGATGTTGGAGAGAACCTCACTCCTCTTTCTGCTCTACAGGAACATCAGAGAAGCAGAACCAGGATGGAGATAAGAACACCTCAGAGGAACTGAGATCTTCTCTCTATCTCTGTATGTTCTGTTTCTGTTTCCTCCTCTTAATGTCTGAAGTAAATACTAGTTTTTTAAACAACACAAGAACTGTTTCTGACGTAAGGAGAATAAAAAAGTTCCATTTATGACGATCACAGAACACACTGATGTCTACTGTAAATAACACTTTAAGATTAGATCTAATCAACATTCAATCACTAGTTATCAGAGAGCTGTTAATCAATAACTATAGATACTGTTATTATGAGAACAGATGTTGTACTTACAGGAACAGTGGTGAGCTCTCTGCTTCTTTTAAATCTATGTTTCAGGGAAAAGAAATAAGGTTTGTAGATAAACATTACACATTAATTATAGATATTAAGAAATCTATCCCAGGAAATCATAACATTGTAATTCTAACATGTAAATATAAAACATCAGGTTGTTGTATTAAACGTTATATAAATGACATCATGTTTTTAAAAACATACAGACACTTTTGGGGCGTGGCCATAGTTTGTACATTTTTTCCCGCTGCAGAACAACAGAGACGTTTATTCACATTTAGCTGTGCTGTTTGTAAAGAGTCTCTACCTGAAGAACAACGATCATATTTTATCATATTTAGCAGAATTATTGATAAAGACACTAGTCTGAATGTTTGGGAGTCACTTTTTCTACACGTTTACAGAAACAGGGTTAGAGTTAATATTTATTTATTATTATATTTTAGTAAATGTGTAAATAACTCAAACATTCAGATTATTTCATTTATTAACTAACGCTGCTAAACATCTGTTGTTGAGGTTGAGTCGCTTTACAAGCGGTGAAGCTAAATGTGTTAAATGTGTTTTTCAGCGTGAGAAAATGTACCAACACTGTCCCATAGAAACATATATACATATATACATATATATATATATATGTATATATGTGTATATATATATATATATATATATATATATATATATATATATCCATTCAATCTGTATCAACTGTTTAAATAATAAACATGACACGTATTAATATTCATAATGTTTGTTTGTTTTATTTTAGAAGTTATTAAAGCCAATAACTTCATATTTTATCTTTTAAAAACATTCCTGTTTTATATATTAGTTTCATGAGAAGATGTTTCAGGATTTAATTATTCATGTTTTTATTTACCAAAGAGTTTCCCTTTCCCAGTGTGATAAATTAAAATTAATGTTCTATAATATTATAAGAATAAACATGAAGTCATTTCTGAATAATCTTAATACACATTATAACAGTAAAATTGGCCTGAAGCCAGAATATGTGATTAAATTAAAGTCATAAAGATCGTGTAAAAAATTCTGTGAATAAAAATGATTTGTATTTGTTAAAGATAGTTTTTGTGTGAAAACTTTAACTACAGCTTCTTAAACTGTAATTAACTATTAAACTTCTACACCCTGTGTTAAGATATTATATTAATCACCTGTTCACTTGCTTTATGGCTCTCTGACATTTTTCATCATGCAATGAAGGAGGAAGGGGGCGTGTTTTGTAAGCTGAATGCTGATTGGCTGGTTCATAAGCACAATTAAACCAGGGTCACAATTAGTCTGTGTATTTGGTTTGGAACAGAAAAGTTCACACACACACAAAAAAAACATTTTGCACACACAAAATAGTTTTTACAAATATTTTTCACACACACACTTTTTTATTTTGCACACACACAATCTTTATGACCCTAATTTAATCCCAAACCAGAACAAGATCAGATTAGATCTCATGTATCACTGCATTCAGACTGAAATAAATCCTCCAACTCTGGGAAAACAAAAGAACCTTCCTTCAGACTATGTACCTGGAACTGTTGTCACCACTTACAGGAAGTTACACACACACACACACACACATTCAGCAAAGGTCACGTCAATACACATAAACTCTTTTCTTTTCAACAAAATGTGAAATCTGTAGTAATTTGTATTTTAGTAATCATTGTTTGAATTTGCATATTATTATTATTATGCTTGTACATTATCAATATTTTAATAAATGCATAAATTCCACCTGCTGTGTTATTAATATTATGAATTATAATGGCTCTGAATCCACCTGAAGGTAAAGATATAATGTAAGTGTAACATGTATAAAGTGAACAACTAAGGTCCATACACATACCCAGGAATCTAGGTTCTAAAGGAGGAATAAAGGAAAAATAAAAGTAGACCACTGTTTATAATCAAGATGAACAAAGCCGGTATTTATTTAGAATTTCCACATTTGTTTCTTCTGTTCAGTCCTCAAACTAAAAAAAAAATACTTAAAAGAGATCAATGTAAACTTGGAAAAAAATAAAATAAAATGGTCAGAGCTCTGATTTACCACAACCTGGGTAGTATGAGCGTTTTTGTGCACAATATCTCAACTTAGCGGTGTACGATGGGGCCCAGTCCAGCGAAGATGTTGGAACGTCCAGAACGTCCTCAGCTTAGGATCCAGCAGCTCCAGTCCAGGCTCTCATCAACAGTCTGTCTTAAAAAAGGTCAATTAAAAACCAACCTGCATAAGCAGGGTAATGTGTATAGTCACACTGTGCACAATATTTTACATGTGGCACTGAAATGTGTAATCACCCTTTTTATAATCACATCTCTGTAAATAGTTTCTGATTTGTATATAGCTGTACATATTCTAAGATTGTTTTTATGTTGTTTATTCACAATTGCTTTGAAAATACATGAATTCAACACTTTTATCATCACAATAGAAAAATAAGTTCACGTTGCAACATAGCTAGCAGAAACTTAGCATAGCTTAGCAGAACATTAACATAGCTTAGCAGAACATTAGCATAGCTTAGCAGATCTTTAGCATGGCTTAGCAGAACATTAACATAGCTTAGCAGAAGCTAAGCTATGTTCTGCTAAGCATAGCTTAGCAGAACTTTAGCATAGCTTAGCAGAACATGCCACTCTCCAGTACCTCCAGTACCTCTGGCAATTAGCTTTGCTCTAAGAACCCAAAATACACGGTTATAAACACTACTAAATAATGATTTTAGCACATTTTTTACCAAATGCCTTACATGTGTTGTGCCGGCCTTTCCACAAGATGGAGGTCTGCCTACAGCAAAACCTGCAGCACCCACTACTGGACACATGTGGTAATACTCGTGTACACTCACATTAAAGGCATATAACCACTCAATACTGTCATGCCCTCTACCTCTGGCATCTCCTGAATTGGTCCGTTGGCACCATCTGGTGGTCTCCATGCCTCACTGTTCGGACTACTCAACTCTAATCATCAGGATTGCTTCCAGCTGCGGCGGGGAGTGGTCTCCCCACCTGCAAGTAGTCACACCACTACTTAAGACACCGGCAGACCACAAACCGACGCCAAACCGTAAACATTGCACTCACACTCTGACCCTCTCAGCCGATGGGATCGCTCCTGCCTCCTTCCCACCTGGAACCATCATCACCGCTGGAATCCCTCAGCTCACTTCAGCCGGTTCTTCCCCACTCCTGTGCCAGGCTCCTTCGTTTCCGCCACGTTGGCTGCAGCTTGAGCGTCTCTGTGTTCCTGCCCATTTAGGGTTCAGAGGTTTCCTTTGTTAGTTTAGCCCATTCTGAGTTTATGCCTTTAGACCTAGGATTCTGTTTTTTCGTCAGTAGTTTCCTGATCGTTTTTAGTTAATCTTAGTATTAGGTCTCCCTCAGTTTGCTCAGCACTTCCTTAATTTCTCCACCGCCCCACTTAGGGTGCTGGTAGGTTTTCTGTTGTATTCTGTTTTGTGGAATAAATCAGTTAATTGTATCTGTGCCTCCTGTTGTGCTGTCTGCGCTTGAGCCTCAGTTCCGTCTCGTGACAAATACTTGCATCCTTGCATGTTGCGTATAACACTATCTTAAGGAGTTAAAGTGTTAATAGCCACAGGATCAAATGTAAAGGTTTCAGAAAAAGCTTGATCAAATCTCCATAGAATGGAAAGCATTACAGTCATTAGTGGGTTTCCTAAAGTGGGGTAAGTTAACTTTTTAGGAGTCACTCTTTCTCTAGTAGACCTCCTCAGACCAGTCTCTTTGTTAGAGTCCCTTTCTCTAAGGTCTGGTTGGTCAGGTTGGACAATTTCATTTATCATGTCTGTCCCATTTCATGTTTCAGTTCTAGGACCAGAATAATCCCTTTGAGCGTCTGTTTGAGAGTTAGGGGATCAACAGATTCAGGAACAGGGCTGAGCTTGCTTTGCTTATTTTCCTGAGGTGACATCGGTTGAAGCTCAATAGCTTCGGGGTTGAATCAGAATCAGAATCAGAAATGTTTTTAATGGCCATGTACAGTTTTAAGGACAGTACAAGGAATTTGTCTTGGTAGTTGGTGCACAAAACAAACAACAAAAAATAAAAATAAAAAAATAAAAGAACAAAGAACAACCCAGCAACAATAATAATAATCATAATGATAAATATAAAGGATGAGGGATAAATAGGATAAATATAAATATATATATATACAGTGCAGCAGATAATGTCATCATGGAGGTGGTGATCGGGTGGTGGGGGGGGTTCAGTGGGTGACTTGGGTGTGTTCATGTGGATGGTGGCAGAGGTAAAGAAGCTGTTTTTGTGTCTGGAGGTTCTGGTCCTGATGGACCTAAACCTCCTTCCAGAAGGGAGAGATTGAAACAGTTTATGACCGGGGTGGGAGGGGTCGGCCACAATCTTTCCTGCACGCCTCAAAATCCTGGAGGGGTTCAGGTCCTGGAGGGAGGGCAGATTGCAGCCGATGACCTTCTCTGCAGAGTGGATGATACGCTGCAGTCTGGCCTTGTCCTTGGCCGTAGCTGCAGCGTACCAGATGGTGATGGAGGAGCAGAGGATGGACTGGATGATGGAGCTGTAGAAGTTCACCATCATCTTTGTTGGCAGACTGAACTTCTTCAGTTGCTACAGGAAGTACATCCTCTGCTGAGCTTTTTTGATAAGGGAGCTGATGTTCAGCTCCCACTTGAGGTCCTGAGTGATGATGGTCCCCAGGAAGCAGAAGTACTCTACAGAGCTCACTGTACATTCTGTAAATCAATTTGATGGAAGATCTCATCCTCAATGCTCTCTGTACTTTCATTGTCCATTTGAACTGCCTCTCTCTGTTGACTGGTTGTTTATTCATTCATCTTTTGCCATGGCCTATCATATGAGGAGTAATATTGGATACCATCGTCAAGTTCAGGTAATTCAGTTTCCTCCTCAACGTCCAAAAAATCAGTTGGTTGCGACTCTTTTTGTTTTGTTTTGGGCTTTGAGTTTGCAGGGTTTACTTCCTCGGTGGTCGCTGGTAAAAACCCACAGGGTAATAGTAAATCACGATGCATCACTCGTTCAGGCCCATTTGTATTCTCTGGAGTAACAACATAGACAGGTGAGTCTGGTATTCGCTTGATGACTGTGTACACTCTCACTCCTGCGATCAGCAATTTTTATGTTTGCCTCTAAAGTTGACATTCCTTACAAGGATGCTGTTGCCAGCTATTAGAGTGGACTCTCTCACTTTGTTGTCGAACCTTTGTTTGTTTTGTTGTGCTTGCTTTTGACTGTGCTCAGTAGCTAGGCGATAGCTTTCAGTTAGGGTTTCAGCTAGTTTCTTGACATATTCAGAATGGGACACTTTAGCATGTTTCTCAGGGTTCAAGCTAAAAGCAATATCTATAGGGAGAAGTGGTTGGCGACCAAACATAAGCTGGTAAGGAGAAAAACCAGTGGTATCATTTTTAGTACAATTGTACGCATGTACAAGTGGCTGTAGAAACTCCTTCCATCTGGTTTTGTCTCCTTCCTCAAGTGTACCCAACATTTGGAGAAGAGTCCGATTGAACCTTTCCATGGGATTGCCGCGTGGACGGTACGGCGTTGTTCTTGTCTTTTTTATGGCGAGTAGAGAACACAGGTCTTTGATAAGTGCGGACTCAAAATCGCAACCCTGGTCGCTGTACAACCTTTCAGGAAATCCATATTGAATAAAAAATTCCCTCCACAGTGCCTTAGCCACAGTCTTTGACTTTTGGTCCGCCATTGCGTATTTGGTAAAGTGGTCAGTTATGACCAGGATGTTATTTGTCCCCTTTCCATCTGGCTCAAGCGAATGATAGTCTATACAGACAAGCTCGAGGGGGCGGCAAGTTTGGATATTAACTAACGGGGCACTCTTTACAGCACAAGCTTTTCTCCGCACACATCGTTCGCATGTTCTGATCTTTTTTGGAATATCGAGAACCTTAAGGGGGCCAAAAGAACCTGGCACGGGCAAGATCCAAGGTCCTATCAACACTCATATGTTTGAGGGTATCATGGAGATTTTCAAGGGCTTGCTGTCTGAATTTGGTTGGAAGGACAAGCTGAAGGTATGGAGCTCCTTGATCAAGACACTTTCTGTACAGGACATTATTGGTTAACAACAACTGCTTTACAGCCGTTAGCATGAGCTGAACATCTCGGTTTTCTTGTTGTCTCCTCCGGTAAGAAAGTCTTTTTCCTGTTTTGACAATGTCAATAACTCCACTTATGACTGAGTCTTGTCTTTGTTCTCATGCCAAATCTTCAAGGGACATTTTTGGTAATGTACAGGAGCTGAGTGTATCCGATTGACAATACACATCAGGTAGTGCAGAAACCTCAATAGCCAAGCATTCGACTGGTACAGGGGCTATTTCTGACACACCAAGAGTTGTGCACCATTGCATATCTTTATAATAATATAAATAATTAATATTATCATTTTAAAACCCTTATAATCCATACACTATTATTATTTATTACATTCACAAATGTCACAAACAGTAAAATAGCTGAATTAATAGTCAGGAATATCTGTGACAATATTCCTGTATTTACATTATATAACATCAGCTACAGCTCTAATAACGTCACTAAATAAATAAATAAACAATACAGAAGAATGAGAACTCAGGAAATCATAAATATAAGCAACAGCATCAACGTTGCATGTAATGAATTATAAATTACGTATTGTTCTTTGGTTAAAAAAGAAGAATGTATTACAGTCAACCTTGGATCACAAAAAGATTATTAAACGACTGTAAAAAGAAAAATAATCTTTATAGAGAAATCACAAAACAACCACAGAGACAGAGAAATTTAAGAAATATGAGTTGATGAATATACGAAAAACTACGATAATTAAGTATTGAATCAAAATAACAAAGAAACTATTGTTATTGAATTGTGCTGAACAAATACATTTTCTATATAGTATAAATGTGTTTTGTAAAATGTACAAAGAAGACATTGACAAATACAATAAATACACACTAACGAGTGTATTTATTATTATTAGCTGAAGGTTTGTGTTTTTTGTCATTTTAAAATTATTAACACATTTCAGTTGATTCCAGTAACTTCTATTGTCTTCTTTTTCAATAAAATGTTGTGGTTTGTTTATTCAGGAAACTTTTCTCCAGGAAGTTTCCTTTGATCTCCTGACATGTTCTTTATTTGATTTTGTTCTTTTGTTTGTTATTAATCTGCTGTAAAGATATATTTATAACCGTGGCTGTTTATTTAAAGAAACACTGACACCTAGTGGTGGATCAGAAACATCTCAGTCTATTCTAGAGTTAAAACACTGGGAACAGAACATTTATCTAACAATTATTAACTGTAAAATACTAAATAGTGAAAAATGATTCATCACACTCTGTTTTGCTTCAGTCAGGTTTTTATATTGAAATATTCCTACATTACATGTGCTTTCATATATATTTAATATAACCAACAGCCAAGAACAACAGGACATTGTGCAACTCATTTAAAGCTGATAATTTATCTTTATTTTATACAAAAAATAAAAGAATTCATCCAGTGATGATGACTCAGCCTTTTGTGTCACGTTTTCATGGATTCAAAGTTATTGATAATCAATGGTAATGTTGATGGTTTGTCTTTCCACTGAAACACCAAATACTTGGAACGTTCTACAGGATTAGGAGGAACATCCCACTGCTATAAAGATCAGAGTGAACAGAGGGAGTGAGTGTGTGCTTACAGGGGTAACAGAGACATTTGTAAGTTATAATAATAATAATATTTATATAGCACTTTCTTTCAAGGAGACTCAAAGCGCGTGCAGAAATCATATCGGTGGTGGTGAGCTATAATGTAGCCACAGCTGCCCTGGAACAGGCTGCTATTTGGTGTCTACGGCCCCTCTGACCACCACCAACATTTATACACAATTCATACCATTCATACGAGGCAATGAGGGTAAAGTGCCTTGCCCAAGGACACACCAATGACTTGGATAGAGTGGGATTAGAACCCCCAACCCTTTGGTTATTGGACGACCCACTCTTCTTTTGTAATTGTAGTTTTAAAAATCTGTTGCTGTCTTAATTGTAATTGATTTCAGATAATTGACTTTGTAATTGCCATTACAATTCTACAAAAAATTGTTAATTATAATTTAATGCAAACCTGTACCCCTGGTTGGGAACCACTGGTCTACAGCAGGGTGAGAGTGAGAGGCTGCACAGACCAAACCACACTGGTTCAGAGGAAGGGGCGGAGTCTTGTCTCTGAGTGTGAGCTGTGAGCACCATGGAGGAAGCTCTGTGTCTGCTGTGTGAGTAGAAGTTCTCCTTGTGTCCTTCCACCTAAACTCCCACTAACAGCTTTCCTCCTCAGGTCTGAGCTCACTGCTGATGTTTGCCTCACAACAACAACAACCAGGTGACAAAGAGCTCCTCCCACTGCTCCCAGCATCCACCTACTGGGACACCAGTCCATCACACCAGCTCATCACTGTGAGGCCCAGCAGCTCCCAGTTCTTCTCTGGAGACTCTGTGACTCTGAGCTGTGACCTTCACCCATCAAACATCACCTGGAGGAGCAGAGATGGACGGGAGGTCCAGTGTGGACAGTGGTGGGGAGAACCTGGAAACTCCTCATGTTATATTGAGTTTTTAACTCTCCTGGAAACTGGAATGTTCTGGTGTGAGAACAGAGATGGAGAAACTAGTGAGAGAATCAACATCACCATCACTGGTAAGATCAGTGTGTGTGTGTGTGTGTGTGTGTGTGTGTGTGTGTGTGTGTGTGTGTGTGTGTGTGTGTGTGTGTGTGTGTGTGTGTGTGTGTGTGTGTGTGTGTGTGTGTGTGTTACTAATGTGTGTGTGTGTGTGTGTGTGTGTGTGTGTGTGTGTGTTTAGCAGAAATCTTCAGATCTCATCCTCTAATCTTGTTCTGTCCTAATAAAAATAAAAGATGCTCAGATCATATAATATATAGAGTCATGTATAGCTCAGTATAATTACAGACGTACGTTATCACTGCTAATACAGTAACACTAGTAAAATACACTGGAAGCTGAAATCTACTTCCTAAAATCAGATCCATATAATACTTGTTTTTGTTCTAGATGCAAGTATTTTAATCCAGAAGAGAATATGAAGATTTGAAAGAAATCAGTGATATATTTATTAGGATCAACAGGTTCATAAATTCATTTTTCCAAACTAGGCTGTTTTGAGGCCTTCATGAGTTATCAATTTGCTCCACAAACACACACAAGCACACACGCAGAACTTCCTTCATTTATTAGAGATTTTATTATTACTATTACAGTTATTAAAGAATATTCAATATATGTATTATATTAAGGTAAGGCAAATTTATTTGTATCGCACATTTCATATACACAGGAATTCAATGTGTTTTACATGATTAACAAATTCTGATGAACTACTCTGGGCCTGCGGAACGTCTCTGCTCTGAATATCACGTACCATGTTCCCAAGAATTCAGTCAAAATACTCGGTTCCACCGAGTAAAACAAATGAAATTGTTCGTTGTGAAATTGTAATCTACATTGAATTGCCTTTAAAACAATTTATCACACAAGTATGTACCGATAAATTTAGAAATTGGGCTCTGAGCGTTGATGCGTACGCATTCATAGATTATAAAATTTCAGCCCGATCCGTTCACAATAACAGAGGAGTAGTGGCTTTAACACAACAAGAAGAAGAAAAACAAAGTGAGGGCGTTTAGAGTCCGGTAGCCCCGCCTCAAAAGTGCATCAGAAAATATTCAACAGTTAAAATAAATAAGAACATTAAATCAGTGGTAAAAACAATTAAAATAAGCAGTAAAAACATTATAAATCTATCTCTCAGTCATACGCAGTAGAGAAAAAAGAAAGCCTTTAATATGGATTTAAAAATGTTTTAAAGAGCTGAAAGTTCTGCTACAATTTATACAGTGGTCAGATGTACAGTACCACAGAGAATCTACAGTTTTCCAGATGGAGTATTGAACGGGTTGAGTTCCATACAGACTCTAGTGAAACAGTGCGTTAGTGAATAATTACACAGACAGTTATATGGTTTATACAATGCGAAACGTGTCTGTAAAAGACTCACCAGTGACTGATGGTTTCAAATGATCTATTCAGAGGAAGTGGACTCTGTGACCCGCGACTTAAAGGAAGTTTGAGATCATTGTAATAATTTTAAATAACCATAAAATATTAATTTAAAATAACTTTTTGCAGTACAAAAACAAATATAACTAGAACTTCAAGCAGTTATGAAAGGGGGCCAAGCCTTCCCGCGCGACTCCGCCCCCAGGTTTCGCGGAGCTCGTGGAAGTACGTCACGAAGGATGACGGACTCGTGGTGAGCGTCAGGACACAGGCCAACGTGCCATTCGCTGTGAACAGGTGGATATGAAGTTTTGGAAGATGTGATTTAAAGTGTGAAAGTTACAGGCTAAAATGCATTTGCACCCATTATAGCGCCACCTAGTGGTGCACTTTTTGGAATGGGTGGTCTGTGTGCTGTTCTGTAAATTTCACAGCCCCCGACATATTACTTCAGCTGAAATAGAGGTTTGTTTATTTATATGTTATGTAGTAATAAGCCACGCCCACTTTGACCAATCGCGATTAACTTCGAGAAACGGTCTCAGGAGCGACCCAAGGTCATACCCACCAAATTATGTTGAGCAAGTCCCTTAACCCCGAACTGCTCCCCAGGCGCCGCAAAATGTCTGTCCACTGTTCCTCAGGGATGGGTTAAATGCAGAGGACAAATTCCATTAATGTAATAACGTTACATGGCCAATTAAAGGCAAAAGCCCCGATTTAATCTTAATCTTAATTTGGGAAAAATCGGTTGTGCCATTTAGGAGATATAAATTTCTCATAATTGCAGCGCCCCCTAGAGGCCTAATTTATTCAAATTTTAAAACGCAAATTAACAGTTTGTGTTTTAATAGCTAGCTAGAAAAATTTACTCAGTAAGTATTTGCGCATATTTTGAGCCAACAAAGATATTTTATCAACTTTAGATCAGACTCTACGTGCCAAGTTTCATGCCGATTAAACAAAACCCCAAAGATGAATTTGAAAAAGTAGGTTTTTGATATGTAGTGACTTACAAAGAGCAATGTGCTGTGAGAGTGGGCGTGGCCTATGTCAGAAGATGTGACTCTATGTAGGGAACATGTGGATATGAAGTTTATGAAGATGTGAATTAAATTGTGAAAGTTAAAGGCCAAAATGTTTTTGCATTATAAATTTTTGGTATGGGTGGTCTGTGTGGTCTTCTATATCTACCCTGTAAATGTCACTGCCCTCAACATAATAATTCAGCAGAAATAAATGTTTATTTATTTATGTGTTATGATATAATAAGCCACGCCCACTTTGACCAATCGCAAATAACTTTGAGATATCGTCTCAGGAGGGACCAAAGATCATACCCTCCAAATTTGGTAAATATTGGTCTTGCCATTTAAGAGATATAAATATTTGTTATTTGTAGCGCCCCCTATTGGTCTAAATCATTCAAATTTGGTGCATTTCTTCACAGTCACATGCCAACTATGGATCTCAGATTTGGTATTGTTAGCATTTATTTTGACCGAGATATGCGCCAGTTTGCATTTTTATTGCTAGCTAGAAAATTTTACTCATTAATAATTTGTGCATAATTTACCCGAACAAACTCATTTTATTAACTGTTTATCACATCCAACTGAAGACTCTACGTGCCAAGTTTCACGCTGATTGGACAAAACTCCAAGTAGGAGTTCAAAAAATTAGGTTTTCCAATTTTTGCGAATTTGCTCCGAGAAAAGTTAGGCAGAAATGGGCGTGGCCTATCCCAGGTAATTCAGTGCTATTCAGGGAATCTGTGAATATGAAGGTTTTAAATGTGCAACAAACGGTGTGGGAGTTATTGGCCAAAACGCGTTGACCTTTGTTATAGCGCCACCTGCTGGCGGACATATGTGAATTTTTGCGTCCAAGGTCCGCTGGGGGTTTTGGACCCAACCACCAATGAGCACCGCCCTACCTTTTACGGTTTATTCTGCAGCACCACTTTTACCCAAGGAAACATAATAATAAATATTATAATAATAATAATAATCCTTACGATTACAATAGGGTTCCTAGCACCGCTGGTCCTAGGAACCGCGTATGCTTACATACACGGTTCCCTGGCCCCACGGGCTTGTCCCCCTAATAATATTGACCTTCTATTCTTTTTAAACCCAAAACAAACACAGTGACGTCATGAACCCAGAACCAGAAATAGCTCGCTCAATACCGCGCTCATTAGAGAGGGAGATGTAATCTTAAAATGAACGTTTTGAATGTTTTGCTTCACCAAATTACTCCAAAATAACACATGCACACACTCAGGGTATTTGGAAGCCATTGACAAAGTTTCAGGTCAAACTCATATCGTGTCAGGGAGATATTCACTCCATACACACACACACACACACACACACACACACACACACACACACACATTTCTTGCTCTTAATAGTAGATTAGTAGATATATGATGATGATGATGATGATGATGATACTGAGTGACAATAAATCATATTTTAAACACAGTAATCTGTCGTCCACCCCAAAAAACTAGAGAGAGAGTTGACACAACAGAAGTTCTAAATGCTTCACCATCACGTGGTTCATGTAGACTCAAATAGTTACAGAACGTTATTGGAATCCATTGATTTTTAGTGACATAACTGTGATTTTTGGTCATTTGTCATCAATAACCGCATTGATTTACAATATTTATACAGTACATCGTCATATATATGTGTGTATATACAATATATGCTAATAATAATAATCCACTAACATAATAAGAATAATATCCATTATGATTATTTAAACATCTTACCGTCACAAACTGTCTACTCCGCTCTATTTTCATTGCTCTACAACAATAAACTGATCACTTCCTGGAACTATTATGAGGCTCCATGAGCTGCATTTCTGTAAAAAACTTAAAGCTCAGTAACTCTGAGACTTTACAACTAAATACACACAATTAAAATACTTTGAAGAGTGGGACTAGTATTAATAAACAAATACATACTGTATGTATTCAGCAGAAAAAAGTGGGTTTGGTTTAGTTATTCTTTAGGTTGTTAAAAGGTTATTGTTATCAACAGTAACACATAATGTTTTAATTAACAACTACCACAGTATCATGTGATCTTTGAGCTCCATGTGCCACCAGGAAAATAAACCAAATCAGCTGATGTTCTGCATGAGGTGTTACTTCAGAATCAGAATCATAAATAAAAAAAGAAGTATGAACATAAATACAAGAGTAGTTAGACTAATATGTGCAAACTAAATAAAATAACAAGATAATAATAATAATAATAATAATAATAATAATAATAATAATAATAATAATAATAATAATAATAATAATAATAATAACGAATGTAAAATAAAAATACAATAATAATAATAAGATAATAGTGCAGGTGAACATTTAAATTAAATATTATGTCTATAAACATTCTCAGTGACAGGTTGATCCAGGGTTGTTATGTTAGTTCCAGGTTATTTCACAGTAACAGAAACAGGTCTGACTCTCTATGACTGTTTAGTGTTGATCACAGTGACAGCCTGGGGGAACAAACTGTTTTTATGGCGTACAGTGATCTGTAGCGTCTGCCGGAGGGGAGGAGTTTAAACAGATTGTGTGCAGGGTGGGAGGAGTCTGCAGTGATGCTACCTGCCCGTTTCCTGACCCTGGACAGGTATAAGTCTTGGATGGAGGGCAGATCAACACCAATGATCTTTTCTACAGTCCTGATTATCCTTTGTAGTCTGTGTCTGTCTAGTTTGGTTGTAGATCCAAACCAGACAGTGATGGAGGTGCACAGAACAGACTGAATGATGGAGGTGTAGAACATGATCAGCAGCTCCTGGGGCAGGTTGAACTTCCTCAGCTGATACAGGAAGTACTTCCTCTGCTGTGCCTTTTTCCTGGTTGTGTCTATGTGGGAGGTCCACTTCAGGTCCTGTGAGATTGTGGATCCCAGGAACCTGAAGGAGTCCACGGTAGACACTGTGCTATTCAGAATGGTAAGGGGGGGGGGGGATTTCTCCTGAAGTCCACTGTCATCTCCACAGTCTTGAGTGGGTTCAGTTCCAGATGTTTCTGACTGCACCAGAGATCCAGCTGTTCCACCTCCATCTGAAGGCAGACTCGTCCCCATCCCTGATGAGACTGATGATGGTGGTGTCGTCTGCAAACTTCAGGAGTTTCACAGAGGGGTCCCCTGAGGTGCAGTCATTGGTGTAGAGGGAGAATAGCAGTGGGGAGAGAACACACCCCTGGGGGGCGCCATTGCTGAGTGACTGGGTGCTGGATGTGATGATTCCCAGCCTTACTTGCTGCTTCCTGTCAGTCAGGAAGTTGGTGATCCACTGACAGGTGGAGGCCGGCACTGTGAGCTGGGTGAGTTTCTGGTGAAGGATGTCCAGGATGATGGTGTTGAACGCAGAGCTGAAATCCACAAACAGGATCCTAGCGTAGGTCCCTGGGGAGTGGAGGTGGTGCAGGATGTAGTTCAGTCCCATGTTGACTGCATCCTCTACAGACCTGTTTGCCCGATAGGCAAACTGCAGGGGGTCCAGCAGGGGTCCTGTGATGTCCTTCAGGTGGCTCAGTACCAGCCTCTCAAAGGACTTCATGACTACAGACGTCAGAGCAATGGGTCGATAGTCATTAAGTCCTGTGATGGCAGGTTTCTTTGGGACTGAGATGATGCTGGAGCTTTTGAAGCAGAAGGTACTTCACACAGCTCCAGTGATGTGTTGAAGATCTGTGTGAAGATGTGGACCAGCTGCTCAGCACAGGCTTTCAGGCAGGAGGGAGACACTCCGTCTGGTCCTGGAGCCTTTTTGATCTTTTGTTTTTTGAATAGCTGGCACACATCTCTGTCATTGATCTTCAGGGCAGGTGGGGGATCAGAGGGTGAGGTAGGGGGGAAAGTGGGGGGGCAGGAAGGGCAGAGTCCAGGTGATGGGCTGATGCTAATGAGCTGGGGGGTGGGTGTGAAAACCTGCAGTAGAAGCTGTTCAGGTCTTCAGCCAGTCTATTGTTACCTGCAGGGTGGGGGGAGGGTTTCCTGTAGTTGGTGACCTCACGCAGGCCTGTCCACACTTCTGAAGGGTCTTTGTTTGAGAAGCTTTGTTTTAGCTTCTCAGTGTAGCACCTCTTGGCTACTCTGATCTCCTTGGTTAGTGTGTACTTAGTCTGCTTAAACAGGACCCAGTCCCCACTCCTGTAGGCTTCCTCCTTAGCCTGACGCAACATCCTGAGTTGAGGTGTGAACCAGGGTTTGTTGTTGTTGTATGTGCAGAAAGTCTTGGTCTGCACACACATGTCCTCACAGAAGCTGATTAGATGGTAAGATGTCACAGTGTCAGTCAGTTCATCTAGGTCTGATGCAGCTTCAAAAACACTCCAATCAGTGCAGTCAAAGCAGTCCTGTAACTCCTGCTTTACTTTCAGTAGGGTCACATGTTTAGGGTGTGTGTGTGTGTGTGTGTGTGTGTGTGTGTGTGTGTGTGTGTGTGTGTGTTATTAATGTGTGTGTGTGTGTTATTAATGTGTGTGTGTGTGTGTGTTATTAATGTGTGTGTGTGTGTTATTAATGTGTGTGTGTGTGTGTGTGTGTTATTAATGTGTGTGTGTGTGTGTGTGTGTTATTAATGTGTGTGTGTGTGTGTGTGTGTGTGTGTGTGTTACTAATGTGTGTGTGTGTGTGTGTGTGTGTTACTAATGTGTGTGTGTGTGTGTGTGTTATTAGTGTGTGTGTGTGTGTGTGTGTGTGTGTGTGTGTGTTATTAGTGTGTGTGTGTGTGTGTGTGTGTGTGTGTTATTAGTGTGTGTGTGTGTGTGTGTGTGTGTTACTAATGTGTGTGTGTGCGTGTGTGTGTGTGTGTGTTACTGTGTGTTATTAATGTGTGTGTGTGTGTGTGTGTGTGTGTCCTCCACAGACTCCTCAGTCCTCCTCCAGAGTCCGGTCCTCCCTGTGATGGAGGGACAGGACGCGTCTCTGAGCTGTAGATCAAAGAACGCTTCGTCCAATCACACGGCTTCTTTCTACAGAGGCTCTGCCCTCATAGGAACCTCCCCCAGCGGTCACATGACCCTCCCTGGGGTCTCCAGGTCTGATGAGGACTTCTACAGCTGCAGCATCAGTGGTGCTCAGTCTGAATCCAGCTGGATCTCCATCACAGCTTCTACACTGACTCCTCCCACAGCACAGACTCTTCCCACAGCACAGGCTCCTCCCACATCACAGGCTCCTCCCACAGCACAGGCTATTCCCACTGCTGTGTGGGCCCCCCTGTCTGCAGTCTGTGCGGTGGCTCTGCTGGTGTCACTGGTTTTACTGGTGAGGCGTCACAGGAAGTCATCAGGTGAGAAAGGGGAGGAGCCTATAGGGAGTCTGTGAGTGATGATAAACCAGTAAAAGTGTGTGACTGTGTTTCCAGCTGCTGAGAGACAAACTGAGGGAGGAGAAGTGACCTACAGTGACCTCCAGCACAGAGCTCCACCAATCAGACGTAACCACGGTACACTGATGGGGCAGAGCCTATCCCCACTGACGCCACCACAGACACACCTGGACAGACACTCAGAAACCATCCCTGCCTTTTAGCATTAGCGTTGTGTGTGTGTGTTGCAGAGAGTGAACCGTCCGTCCTTTACTCTGCAGTGAAGCCTCAGGACGTCTCCTATGGAGAGGTGGTCTTCAACCAGCAGAGGGTCAGACCCCAGCAGAGAGGTACACACTCATACTTCGTCACTGGTTCAACAGGTGTGTACATTGTGTGAAGTGTAGTTTTTCAGCAGCCGTGTTTAGCCCCTCCCTCAGTGATAAAGGTTGTATATTAGGAGAGGATTAATTATCACCTTTCTCACCAACTTCCTGTTTCTTGTGAGCCTCCACCCACTCAGCATCACAATTAGCGTAATGGCCAGAGCTGTTAATAGCAGCAGAAACGAGCCATGGCTGAGTAGTTAGGTGTTAGAAACTATGATGAAAGCTGCGTGAACGGATATGTGTTCATTGATTAGATGAGGATCAGCACCTGAACCAACAGGTGAGTTCTCCTGACAGAGATAAGAGGGAACAATGTGGTGGGGGTGTGGTTAGTGCCATGACACCCCATAGTATCCCCTGTAAGCAGAAACGTAGTAGTGCTCTGAACACGTACGTTTATAAGCTGCATTCAACCACTTTCTGTGAAGGAATTCTGTCCATTAGCTTAGCCCATTAGCTTACCCCACTAGCATACCCCAATAACTTAGCCCATTAGCTTAGCCCATTAGCTTACCTCACTAGCATACCCCATTAGCTCAGCCCATTAGCTTACCTCACTAGCATACCACATTAGCTCAGCCCCTTAACTTACCCCACTAGCATACCCCATTAGCTTAGCCCATTAGCTTCGCCCACAGATCCCTCACATACCACCCAATGTGGTGTGAACGTCAACGTTTTAAGTGTGTGAACCCATCCCAACATCTGGATAACTCGTACCTAGTGTCGTTATTTGACTCAGAGATGTTAAACAAATGTTTCTGTTGGGGTTTTTCTCTTGTTGCTATAGCAACCATTGGCTCAGAGGTATAACATTTGCTGTTGTCAGATTGCGCTGGTGTTGACGTAGTCTCTTGAAGTTGTAACAGCAGATTGTGGGAGGAGAGTCAGTGTGTTGACATGTGGAGGTTTGACCAATCAGGAAGGGATCCGTCACTCCATCCCCTCCTCCGCAGGTGGAATGAATCCCGGATGATAGGCTGACAAGACACACCCACCAAAGCACACACACACAGCATAGACAGACACACTCACATATACGACCTCAGTTGTAACACAGCTCACACAGACGGTGGCGCCCATTAGGGAGTTGGGGACCAGAAGTAGTTTTCAGATGGTGCTTAGCCTGCTGCAGGCACAGGTGGTTGGATGGTTGGTTAGATGATTGGATGGATAAGGGCAGGTCAGCGTCCAACCAGAGGGTGAACCAATCTGTAGACAGAGCCAGGCTGGAACATAGAATGTTGTTTTTTCCTCAAAAATATAAAAAAAATAATTATTTATATTAACTCCTAATTTTTGCATTGGTTGAGCTTTGTTGTGATGTCATGAATGTGTAATGAATGTGTAATGAATGTGTAATGAATGTGTAATTAATGTGTGATGAATGTGTAATGAATGTGTGATGAATGTGTGATGAATGTGTAATGAATGTGTAATGAATGTGTAATGAATGTGTGATGAATGTGTAATGAATGTGTAATGAATGTGTGATGAATGTGTAATGAATGTGTAATGAATGTGTGATGAATGTGTGATGAATGTGTAATGAATGTGTGATGAATGTGTAATGAATGTGTAATGAATGTGTGATGAATGTGTGATGAATGTGTAATAAATGTGTAATGAATGTGTAATGAATGTGTAATGAATGTGTGATGAATGTGTGATGAATGTGTAATAAATGTGTAATGAATGTGTGATGAATGTGTGATGAATGTGTGATGAATGTGTGATGAATGTGTAATGAATGTGTAATGAATGTGTGATGAATGTGTGATGAATGTGTAATGAATGTGTGATGAATGTGTAATAAATGTGTAATGAATGTGTAATGAATGTGTGATGAATGTGTGATGAATGTGTGATGAATGTGTAATGAATGTGTGATGAATGTGTGATGAATGTGTGATGAATGTGTAATAAATGTGTAATGAATGTGTAATGAATGTGTAATGAATGTGTGATGAATGTGTGATGAATGTGTGATGAATGTGTGATGAATGTGTGATGAATGTGTGATGAATGTGTAATGAATGTGTGATGAATGTGTAATGAATGTGTGATGAATGTGTGATGAATGTGTGATGAATGTGTGATGAATGTGTAATGAATGTGTAATGAATGTGTGATGAATGTGTGATGAATGTGTAATGAATGTGTGATGAATGTGTAATAAATGTGTAATGAATGTGTAATGAATGTGTAATAAATGTGTAATGAATATGTAATGAATGTGTGATGAATCACAGGTTTAACATATATAAGGTGTCAGAACTCTGTGTGAACCCAACATCACGACTGTTAGAGAACAAAACAACACAAATATACAAAATGACTCCAAAAACAACAAAATGGTGGTGTATATCTTCTGCAGCAGTAGTTGTTAAAGTGATGAACCTCAGTTTGAGAATAAAGACATGGACACTATCAGTAGTTCAAACACAAACACCCACAGAGAGTCGAGTCATGCTGTGAGAGGAAGTCGAGGAGAACGATAGAGAAGTAACATCAGTTTATTAAGTGTGATCATTATTATCATCATTATAATGTGACAGAGAAAACACCTGCACACTTTACCTTTAGAAAAGGTGGATTCTCTTCCTGTCCCGCACTGGACACGCCCACATTCTACCATATACGGGATTCAACCCTCCATCACAGCAGGAAAGACAAGAATAAAAGAATTTCAGAATAAAGTCCAGCTGCTTGTGAGTGATGGAGGCCAGTAAAACTATCTATCAGGGCTGGGACTTTAACGCATTAATTGTGATTAATTAATTACTGAAAAATAACACATTAAACTCCAAACAACGTGGAACCTTTCTCATTTCACCAGTTCTTAGTATATCCATAATACTGATGCACAGAGCACCACACAACTAACAGGAGAACCAGAGGGCGTTCATTTTAATTAGCATTAGCATTAGCATCGTGTATGTGTGTGGTGCAGAGAGTGAACCATCCCTTCCTGTTAGCATTAGCATTAGCATTGTGTGTGTGTGTGTGTTGCAGAGAGTGAACCGTCCGTCCTTTACTCTGCAGTGAAGCCTCAGGACGTCTCCTATGGAGAGGTGGTCTTCAACCAGCAGAGGGTCAGACCCCAGCAGAGAGGTACACACTCACACTTCTTCACTGAAGAACACACAAACTATTTGTTGTTTCACAACGTCAAACCAGACGTATGGTCAGCCAGTAACCAATCACAGGCTGTTTAAGAGTCACATGGACCGGCATGAACCATCCCTGCCTGTTAGCATTAGCATTAGCATCCTGTTTAGTGTGTGACAAAAGGACAATATAATATAAAATGGACTCCAAAAACAAACAAAATAACGAAAATACACAAAAAAAAAAACAATGAATGGACAATAATACAAAAAATACAAGATTATACAAAAAATGGACAAATATGTATAATGACTCCAAAAACAACAAATAAAACAAGAACAAAATTACACAAAAACACACAAAACAGCTAAAATACACATAATGACTCCACAAACACTTATTCTAATGCTGGTGTTAACGTTGATCATGTGACATGTTTGGTGAATGTTTCTATGGTGTGATGGTGTCTGTCCTCTAAAGGTTGATGATTAGCCTCAGTGGGGGCTGGCAGACGCTAACAGACGCTAACAGCCGTGCGGTGGCACAGCTTCCTGTTTGTGACTTTATTCACCGCAGGTTGAAAAAAACCTCGGACCCTGTAGAGCAGCAGCAGCTCAGACCTCTCACCTCGCTCACCGCATCCCGTTTCATTTTCATACTCACACACACACAGACACGCAGTGGGCCGGAAGGGTCGCAGGTTCTAATCCCACCCTCTCTCTCTGTGTGTGTGTTCCTGTCTCCTACAGAGCCTGATGTGATCTACTCCACCCTGAACACCACACGCTGATCTTCATCTCACAGATTTAAACAGAAAATCATCTACACGTGTCAAACTCAAGGTCCAGGGCCCAAACCCGGCCCTTTAGATCATCCATTGTGGTCATAATAATAATAATTCAGTTGTAGAGATCTTAGCTCCTCCAATTACACAAATTCACTTAAAAACTCCAATTTTCCCAGGATTATATTATATCACATTTCCAAAAACCTATAATTTTCCTCAAAATATTAAACAAAATTTCCCCAAATGAATTTAAAAAGGTCAAAAATGAATAAAATATGACGTGTAGATCCTGTAGGGACTGAAATCTGTCACTTATTGTTGGTGTTTTACATATTTTACAGATAATTTATGCGTAGAAAAGCAAACTATGGCACAATAATGTTAAATTACTCATTTTCTGCTGCCCCTGAACTAAAATGAGATTTAAAAAGTCAAACTGAACCAAATTAAACAACAAAATAAATTAAATGCATCTTTTAAACTGTATGAACTCGTTTTATTTCATGAAAGACATTCCAAAGACCAATCAGAATAACTCTGATCTCTGCACTTCCTGTTTGGGATCTGCACTTCCTGTTTTAATCCTGTAGCTGTTGATTAGCTCAGTGCTAACATAGTGACAGAATCCATCATCATCCGCTACCAGGAAGTGTTACAGAGACTAAATGTCGACTCATGGGTGAGTGAAGCAGCTCACTAATCAATATTTTAACGTTATTGATAGTAAATTAGCTTGTTAAAGAAACAAGCTAACGGTAGTGTTAGCATCAGAGCTAGTAAGTATTGCATTAGTATTAGCTAACATGCTAAAGAGAAGTCTGCACATAAATGTTGTTTTGATTTATTTATCCGTTTGTGGTGGACGACATTTATTTATAATAATTAGAGGCTGATTTTTGTGAATTCTGCAGTTTGTAGAGCTGGAAAATATGCTAGCATGCTACGCTAATAATGTATCACTTATAATTTAGTTCAATTAAAGTTTAACTTAAATTTAAACAATTGTTGTATTTTTTTTCTTCTACAACATTTTGTTGTGTGTGTGCTCCAGCAAGAGGAGGGGGAGGAGCCTCCTGTGATCACTGTGTGACCAATCAGAAAGGTTGATCTGCATTGAAACAGTGTTTCTCAATGGGGGTACGTGTACCCCAAGGGGTACACGATGGCACTACAGGGGGTGCTAGAGAGCGGAAAATAAACAAACAAAAATGTTAAATATGGGGTTTTGTAATGTTTTTTTTTTTTAGTTAAAAATAATAATGATGAAAATAATCTTGATTAAAACATGAACTAAAAATACAAGAGTCAGTGTTGGTTCCACATGACCAGAAATGATAAAAACTATAGGAATATATTAATTTATAAATACTGTTTCATTCACTTATTTATAATGAGATTATTTAAAATTCATCCATCATTATAATATATAGATGTTTTTATCATAACATTCTGAGCAAAATGTTCAAGATCCAGAAATAAGAGAAAGGGGGACTAGAACCTAAAATGTCTGAGAACCAGTACATTAAGCATCTACTGATTTCTGTGATAAAGTTCCCTGAATACAAACCTGTGGAGAATATAAAGGAGGAGATGATAATTTAAATTAATACACATTTAAGGCTCTACATTTACATTATGATAGTGTGTAATGACGTCTTCTTTAAACGTCCAGACGACTCTGGCGACTACATTACATTAAAAATCAATATAAATGATGCAATGTCAAGCGGCCGTCACTGTGTGTAGAACTGTGGCTGCACTGAGAGGGCTGTTCCTCTACTTACTGAGGCCAAAAGAAAGTGGAATACTCCTTAATACACCTTTTAAATTATAATTATATAGTGAGTGAACTCATCCTTTAGTACCTCTAAGTTCATCATTTAAACCATAAGTACAGGTGGAGCTGTCTATGATAAGAGCTGGAAACGTACTAGGACTAGAACCTTTTTAAAATATCTCAATTTTTTTGAAGCTATTTCACGATATACAATATATATCTGGATATTTTGCCCTTGCATTGAGATGATGCTTTGATGCATATAATTGAACCAAAATGGCATCACTCAATATATATTGATGTTTTCTCTGTGATGTCATTGGGGTTAGCCCTAACTATTATATCATAACATACCTGTTAGTTTCTTTTTTCAGAGACTAACCCTTAAAATATTTTAAGTCAGTTAAAGCCACATGTCTAATGTCACACAGGGATCTTTATTAACATAAGTGTAGAGAACAAAATCAACATTTAGAAAACTAATTTTGTCTTGTGTACATTTTTAAAACAACTTCAGCTGACCAAAGTGCTGTACTGTTTAATTATTATAATTAACTATCAATTATTTATTTATTATTACTGGCAATAGACGGCTTGCATACCTCACTGCGCATGTCCGGAAGAAGCTTGCACCAAATGCGTCTGAATGCCTGCCAACGCCGTGATATGATATGGAGAGAGCAGATACTTTGTACTTTTTAAAACCAGAAAATGTACGCAGAGCTGTAATTTCCACATAATTTGAGGCCACAACAGTCGCACAGTAGAAGAAGTAGCTGAGATGTAAAAATGGCAGTTTAAAGATGGAAAAAGGACCTGATCCAGAGGTGAGTTCCTACGTCTGTTCCCTACCTACGTCTGTTCCCTACCTACGTCTGTTACCTACTTACGCCTGTTACCTACTTACGCCTGTTACCTACCTACGTCTGTTACCTACCTACGTCTGTTACCTACCTACGTCTGTTACCTACTTACGCCTGCTACCTACCTATGCCTGTTACCTACCTACACATGTTACCTACCTACGCCTGTTACCTACCTACGCCTGTTGCCTACTTACGCCTGTTACCTACTTACGCCTGTTACCTACCTACGTCTGTTACCTACCTACGTCTGTTACCTACCTACGTCTGTTACCTACTTACGCCTGCTACCTACCTATGCCTGTTACCTACCTACACATGTTACCTACTTACGCCTGTTACCTACCTACGCCTGTTGCCTACTTACGCCTGTTACCTACCTACGCCTGTTGCCTACTTACGCCTGTTACCTACCTACGTCTGTTACCTACTTACGCCTGTTACCTACCTACGCCTGTTGCCTACTTACGCCTGTTACCTACCTACGTCTGTTACCTACTTACGCCTGTTACCTACCTACGCCTGTTACCTACTTACGCCTGTTACCTACCTACGCCTGTTGCCTACTTACGCCTGTTACCTACCTACGTCTGTTACCTACTTGCGCCTGTTACCTACCTACGTCTGTTACCTACTTACGCCTGTTACCTACCTACGTCTGTTACCTACTTACGCCTGTTACCTACCTATGCCTGTTACCTACCTACACATGTTACCTACCTACGCCTGTTACCTACCTACACATGCTACCTACCTATGCCTGTTACCTACTTACGCCTGTTACCTACCTACATCTGTTACCTACCTACGTCTGTTACCTACCTATGTCTGTTAACTACCTACGTCTGTTACCTACTTACGCCTATTACCTACCTATGTCTGTTAACTACGTCTGTTACCTACTTACGCCTGTTGCCTACCTACGTCTGTTACCTACCTACGTCTGTTACCTACCTACGTCTGTTACCTACTTACACATGTTACCTATCTACGCATGTTACATACTTAGATCTGTTACCTACTTACACATGTTACCTATCTACGCATGTTACATACTTAGATCTGTTACCTACTTACACATGTTACCTATCTACGCCTGTTACCTACTTACGCCTGATACCTACCTACGCATGTTACCTACCTACGCCTGTTACCTACTTACACATGTTACCTATCTACGTCTGTTACCTACCTACGCCTGTTACCTACTTACACATGTTACCTATCTACGTCTGTTACCTACCTACGCCTGTTACCTACTTACACATGTTACCTATCTACGTCTGTTACCTACCTACGTCTGTTACCTACCTACGTCTGTTACCTACCTACGTCTGTTGCCCACTTACGTCTGTTACCTACCTACGTCTGTTACCTACCTACGTCTGTTACCTACTTACGCATGTTACCTACCTACCTACGCATGTTACCTACCTACCTACGTCTGTTACCTACCTACCTACGCATGTTACCTACCTACCTACGTCTGTTACCTACCTACGTCTGTTGCCTACCTACGTCTGTTACCTACTTACGCCTGTTACCTACTTACGCCTGTTACCTACCTATGTCTGTTAACTACCTATGTCTGTTAACTACTTACGCCTGTTGCCTACCTACGTCTCTTACCTACACCTACCTACGTCTGTTACCTACCTACGCATGTTACCTACCTACGTCTGTTACCTACTTACGCATGTTACCTACCTACGCCTGTTACCTACTTACACATGTTACCTATCGACGCATGTTACATACTTAGATCTGTTACCTACCTACGCATGTTACCTATCTACGCCTGTTACCTACTTACACATGTTACCTACCTATGCCTGTTACCTACTTACACATGTTACTGCCTGTGCATCAAGTCTACATACTGTACGTCCTGAAGATCCTCTATACTGTTGACGGATGGATGCCAAACCCGGAAAGAAGATGAGAAAATGATTAGATTTGATAAAAACAACTCTAACAATTTTAATTGTTCCTTTGTGTACTGCTTTGAACCCCAGTAGATGAGGTGATCAAAGTCAGGTTCCAGAAAGCAGTACGGGATACGGAATTTTTCGTATGAATCAAAACCAGTGTAGAATTTCATCTTTGCAGGATGTGACTTAATACTAAGAATACTTAAGGTTTTTTAAGCCATATCTTGCCTGACATTTTCAGTACCTGCCTGGGCCATACTGTCAAAACCTATTACTTTCTTCTGGGTGGTTGCCATGGTTTATTTTTATTTATTTATTTATTCAGTTTATTTCCGACATGGTTGCATTCACAGAAGTTTTGTTATTCCCTTTTATTATTTTTTTCTTCTTTTGTCCATGCCGAAAAAAGAGACGAGAGAAGCAGTTTGCTTATCCAAGGCCCGTCCACTGTTTTGAACTCAGAAAATTTAAATCAAAGCTTGTCTGTCTGGTCAAACAGTCTTAGGTTGTTCTGAACACAATTTCATTTTTTTTTTGTGCTTTTTTATGTAGGATTTATTCTCATCTGTAGTCAGTGTTGTCTTTTTTTATTCCTCCTCCTCTCCATCGATGTTCGTGTCGTCTTTGTTCCCTGCAGATTTCATCCCCAGACGTTGTTTGCGTTCCTCCAGTTCCTGTGCTGTATTTTCCAATGTTAGATTTAACCCTTTCTTGTATAAACACATTATTATGTCTTAATTCATAAGCAGTTTGTTTGTATGTGAAACGTTTTTGTATTTGATATGGGAGTGTTATAAGTGAGGCCCTAAATGCGAGAATTTGTGTTGTAGTGTATTATTTCTTGCAGTTTTAGGTATTTGGCCTTTTCAAATAGTTCGTGTGTGCGTTGTGTGGTGCTTTATATAGAATTCTAATTGCTTTTTTTTAAAGTTTAAATAAAGGTTCAAGATATGTTTTGTAGGTGTTTCCCCAGATGGTAGCTCATGTTATGTTTGCTCAACTGATGATGACTTTTTATTGCGCTTGTGCACGTAAGTAACCCAAGGTTTACATACTCAGGGTTGATTGACCCACTTGATTCATTACAGCTGTAATGAATCAGATACCCAGAGTTTACCATATGCTAACTCAGAGTTTATAGAACCTCCTTTCTGGAACACACCTCTGCAGAGTTTGTTGTTTATTTGTTTATCTGTGCTAGCAGTGGTGTGTTCCTCTGTCTGAGGCTAACTGTTAGCACCGCCTATCCACTAGCTAACGCTAATCTGTGCCATGAGCTCTGAAGAAACGCTGTGTCAGCGCTCAGATGCTAAGTTACGCTAACAACTCCATTCATCCAGTCACAGCGCAGAAAGCATAGGTCACAGCCTTTATTTTGTAAAGTTTAATTTATTTTGAAAAAACACAGGTAAAACAGAAGGGGGGGGGGCTCACGTCACAGAGGGGGTTGGGTTTATTTGAAAAGGGCGGAGCTTTGACTGATCACATGGTGACACAGTGGTTGTTTTCACGTTGATCAGTGGAAACGTTTCTGTGAACTTTGGCACCTGCAACAAACAAAGTAAACAACAAAATAAACAAAGTAAACAACAAACTAAACAACCAGGGGGGTATTTAATCAAAGTGTTCAAAGTAGAGCCAGGCCTACGTTTTAAACCTGGTTTAAAGCCGTCCGTGACCACGCCCCCTTTTCCCATTCCATCAAACTCTCACTGCTCAGTAACAAATGATGTCACGTCCTGAGGTGTGTTCCATAAAGGAGGTTTAACAAACTCTGAGTCTATCCATAAACTCTAGGTCAACATACCCCGCGATGGGAAACTCTGTGTATCTGATTCATTACAGCTGGTATGAAGTGTGTTAATCAACCCTGAGTATGTTAACCTTGGGTTACTGATGTGCACGCGCGCGATAAAAAGCCATCATCAATGGATCAAAGAATACTCAAACTGCCATGACAACCAAACAGAAGATAGTGATATATTCACTCTGATGGTGAAATAAGTCGGTGTTTGATGAATATGATCCTGTTCTAAAGGTGTGTTCAGTCTTCAGTGATTATAGTGATTAAATCACCTGTAATTAATAACACTTTATGATCACTTCATCACTTTATCTCTTCAGTGACGTGACGAGTGGTGAATAATAATAATAAAATGTGTCTGAGGAGACGTGTCAGCATCATAGGATGTCTGTATAGAGAGTCCTCCTGTTACACTGGATATAAACACAGTGACTGATGCTTCATATCTAATCATTTATATTGATTTTAATGTAATATTATCACCAGAGTCATCTCTACGTCATGAAAAAAACACTGAAGCGGGACGCAAACCCACGACCCATCGCTTTCAAGAGCAGTGTCACAATTCACTGTGACATCATATCATCATAGATGTATGATCTACAGATTTAACTGTATAACAATATAAAACTATAATCAAGCCTTAAAAGTGTATTAATTTAAATGATCATCTCCTCCTTTATATTATCTACAGGTTTGTATTCAGTGAACTTTACTACAGACGTCAGTAGATGTTTTAATGTAGATCAACCTCTCAGTGTGTTTCACTAAATGATCTACATCTACAATGTTAGAAAGAAAACTACTGTTATCACAAAAATAAAAAAAGACGTAAATCAACAACATTAGTAATGATGTGAACACGTCTGTGGTGTGTGATGTCACTAATGTGTTTCAGAGAAAAGTGTTAAAGTTTATTAAAGTGTTCAGGTGGGCGGAGCCAGGTAGAAACCCAGGGTTTCTTTGATAAAACCTGCCAGTGACCAGGTTTAGTTCATGGACAATGTTACCATGGTAACATACTCAGAGATAAACATACCTCATGTTTATGAATGAGATACTCAGAGTTTCATCATTTGATCCTGAACATATTCAGAGTTTGAACATAACCTGCTTTATAGAATAAACCTCTGTTAGTCTCAGCAGTGGTTTCTATTGGCTGTTTAATCATTGTAACAGCTGCAGCACATGCGCCCTCACGTCTCTAATCATTAAATCTGTGATCAATCTCATTGGTCTAATGAAGACGTGTATTTAATCTAAACACTGTCAGCTGATTGGCTGAGCTGGAGAGCTTCAAGCTGAGAAGAGTTTGATGGAATGGGAAAAGGGGGCGTGGTCACGGACGGTTTCAAACCAGGTTTAAACCATAGGCCTGGCTCTACTAAGAACACTTTGATGAAATACCCCCCGGTTGTCACGGAGACAAGAGTGGGCAGATACCTCTTGTTCCAGCCGACCAATCCTGGAGCAGGAGACATGACAGAGCTGAGAGACGGCCGAGAGGAACCTCTGCACAGGTAGACAAACAAACAGGATGTCAATGTTTGTTTACAGAGGACAGATAAACAAATAAGCCCCTCCCCTCCATCACCTGACACGCCTCCAGCTCTGGAGCTCCAAGCATGCTCTCTGTTCTACTGAGCATGAGGAGGGGCACTGCCCTCAGGGGGTGCTGTGATTGGCTGAGGCTCTCTGTGACCTGAGGAACACACACAGGTTAGTGTGTGTGTGTGTGTTAGTGTGTGTGTTAGTGTGTGTGTGTCTGACTGTGTGTGTGTGTGTGTGTTAGAGTGTGTGTGTGTTACCAGGTTACAGCTCATCTCTGCAGCCTTCATCCACCTGATTATGTGATCACTGCGTCTAAAGAAGAACACACACACACACACACACACACAGTGAGTGCTCGTGTGTGTGTGTGTGTGTGTGTGTGTGACAGGAAGTACCTGTGAGCTTCCTTCAGTTTCTTCTTCAGCTGCTTCCTGTTCCACTGAAGCTCCACCAGGTGTTTACCCACAATCCTCAGGGAGCGCTGAGGACACACACACATTAACACACATTTAAACACACACACAATAACACACACACCTTCTCCTTCTCAGCTCCTCTGCTCTGATTGGATAACTCCAGCCGTAGGCTCCGCCTCTCCACCTCAGAGGAGTGCAGCCGCTGGCTGAAGAGCAGGAAGTGCTGCTGCAGGACAGACGCCACAGCCTATAGGACGCATTTAGAGGTCAGTGGGTGGAGTCAAAGAACAGGAAGTACTTCCTGACCAACCTTTATGTTTATCTGAGAGGTCACACGCCTGCTCAGAGCACTGAGCTCTGATTGGTCCAGGACGTGATCAAGGAGGCGAGATAAGGCAGAGCGGCCAGCTGGGATAATGTGGGCGGAGCCTGAGGAGAAATATACACTTAGACATAGCTAATAACACACACACACACACACACCTACCTGTCTGGTTTAAGGTCCCCTGCAGGTCACACATGGACGACAGCACAGTGGAGCGAAGGTGGGCGGAGCCAAGCTGTAAATCACCTGGAACGCAGAGGTCGGCTGACAATGGGCAGGGCCTTCCCACAGTAACAACCAATCACCTGACAGTGATGGACTCACCTGTGTCAGGCTCCGCCTCCTGCCTGAAGCCACACACACCCATAGCTCCGCCCACTCCATCAAACCAGAACACGACGTGGTTGTTTTTAACCAATAATTGCCAGCGTGTAACTGCTAGCACCGCCCACAGGCTCCGCCTCCAACGTGTTCTCGCCACTGCTCGTCCAGGCTCTGGCAACCCACCTCCAAGGGCGTCGGCCAGCCTCCGTACTTCCTGCTCTAGCTCCACCCCTTCCTGCAGTCGCCACCACAGCAGAGTTTTCATGTGACAGAGACGCAGAAGGCGGCGGTGGGCGTGTCTTAGAGCTCCAGCCAATAGGGCGCAGGCTGCCAGGAACGAGGCCGCCTCCCCCCTGCTCTCTGATAGGTCAGAGGTCAGCGAGTCACACTGGGAACGACTCAGCTAAAAAACAGAAAAATACCACAGTGACACGTGTCCCTGAACGCACCTCTGATTGGTGTGTGTGTGTGTTTTTTTTTTAGTGTGTATGTGTGTGTGTTTTAATGTGTGTTACTGTGTGTGTGTGTGTATGTTTGTGTGTTTTAATGTGTGTTACTGTGTGTGTGTGTGTTTTAATGTGTGTTTGTGTGTGTGTGTGTGTGTGTGTGTGTGTGTGTTACTGTGTGTGTGAGTTTTTTTTTTTTAGTGTGTGTATGTGTGTGTGTTTTAATGTGTGTTACTATGTGTGTGTGTGTTTTAATGTGTGTTACTGTGTGTGTGTGTGTGTGTGTTACTGTGTGTGTGTGTTTTAATGTGTGTTACTATGTGTGTGTGTGTTTTAATGTGTGTTACTATGTGTGTGTATGTTTTAATGTGTGTTACTGTGTGTGTGTGTGTGTGTTACTGTGTGTGTGTGTTTTAATGTGTGTTACTGTGTGTGTGTGTGTATGTGTTTTTTAATGTGTGTTACTATGTGTGTGTGTGTGTGTGTGTGTGTGTGTGTGTACCTTCAGCTGACTCACTACACACTTGTGGCTGTGCTCCAGACGTTCAACACACACACTTCTCTGTTCACACACACGCAGGAGGCGACTGACCTGTGAATGACACACACACATTTAAACACAATAAAACACACACACAGTAACACACACACCTTTTCCTTGGCTGTGCTGAGGTCAGAGGTCAGCTGATCCACCTGTTCAGTGATGACATCACAGAGCTCCTCCCATGTGAAGTTACCCATGATGCAATGGGGCTGATGGAAGAGCAAACCATAGACATTATATATGTAGACGCTGCATCGACTGCCCCGCCCACTAGGGTGGCCATCTTGGAAAGGTGTTAATCCCTCCTACAGTGCATTACATCTATAGAGAATGATGTGTTTACACTATTAAAGTTATTATAATTCACTCAATTCTAAAGCAATTTTCACTGGGTTTGTTTGTAACAAACGTCAGACATGATAATTAGATAGATTAAATTAAATTAAAATAGATATATAAATAGAACAAAAGGAACCCAGAAAACAATCAATGTTATTACTATTCTTAAAATATTCACTATATTGTCATTATTATTTTTTTATTATTAATATTGTATATTATAGTTACTGGTATTCTCATTGTATTATTATTATTGCTATAGGTATATTATATTCTTATATGACCTTATTATTATTATTTAATAATGTTGTCATCACTGTTCCATTGTCTCATTAAATTACTCTGTAGCCAGAGATAAAGAATAATAATTCCATCATTATTATGATTATTATTAGCTCTAACAGATGCTGTATTGATTCTTTCTAACACATAAATTATTGCAGTAAGTCTGTTTGTTCTATGTAACAGGCTGTTGCTATAGGAACGCTAGATTCATAACATGGATGGTTCTGTCACTACAGTTATAACAACCTGTTAATAATATTTGATCTCTTACATGTTCGTGCACCACTGCCTCCTCCAGCCTTGTTCCACAGTCAATGTGACGTCTACGTATATAATGTCTATGTGTGACACAGCCTGAGAGCAGATGCTGGTAGAGAGAGTAGAGGAAGGACAGGTGCACCTGCACAGACACCACACGACTAGTTAGACTAGTTACACCTGTTACTATGACAACCGACTCTTTACTCACTGTTGACTCCTCAGTGACTCGCTGTGACTCCGCCTCCATTGCAGTTCTCTCGCTCGCCCACTCTGCTCTCTCTCTCTCCTTCTCTTTTTCATACCTCTCTCTCTCGGTCGCCCACTGCGCTCTCTCTCTCTCCATTTTGGTCACCCACTCTGTTCTCTCTCTCTCTCTCTCGCTCGCCCACTCAGCTCTTTCTCTCGCTCTCTCGCTCGCCCACTGCTCGCTCTCTCTCTCTCGCTCGTCCTCCAGTCTTTGTTTCTCCGCTGTGGCCTGTCTCAGTTTTGCCGCCTCCTCCTTCAGCCTTAGCTCCGCCTCCTGCAGAGATGTGGGCGTGTATCTCAGTTGGTCATGTGACCGGGTGTGTCTGAGGTCATGTGACTCACATGTCGCTGGCGGTCGTGCTCTGAGTTTTGCTGCTGCAGCTTCAGGATCTGTTGTTGGGCTGCTTCCTGTCTGAAGTGGGCGGAGCTTAGAATGGACCTCAGTCGCTGCAGCACGTCTGGACTCTGTTTCCCATGAGGCTTTGCAGCAGCGTCTGGGATCATCTGCTGCAGCTGTGTGAGTGTGTGTGCGTGACGTCTCCTCTCCTCCTCCAACTGCTCTGTGAGGTCAGAGGTTGTCTTTCTCTCCGTTTCCATGGCGACGCTCAGCTCAGACTGACAACAGAGGAGTTGTGACTGCAGCCTGACACAAACAGACAATCGATGATGATGATGATGATGAGGATGATGATGATGTGAGAAACACTGTGTGTACCTCTGCAGGGCGTGTTCAGTGAGGCTCCTCCTCTCCCGCTCTACTCTGAGCTCCTCCTCTCTCTCTGTGCTGCCGCTCCTCAGACGCTGCCCGCAGAGCTCCGCCTCTTGCAGGGCTGCCTCCAGGCTCCGCCCCCTCACCTGATGGACAGGACAGGTGATATCAGCAAACAGAGGGTCACATGACGAAAGCCCCGCCCACTTACCTGGCACTGCAGGTGAGCCGTTCGCTCCGCCTCCAGAGTGGACTGTAAGGTCTTCATCAGCTGCAACATCATCATCATCATCATCATCATCATCATCATCATCATCACCATCATCATCATCATCACCATCATCATCATCATCATCATCATCACCATCATCACCATCATCATCACATCAGCAGCAGCACCATCATCATCCACATCATCATCCATCATCATCACATCATCATCATCACCATCATCATCACCATCATCATCATCACCATCATCATCATCATCATCATCATCACCATCATCATCACCATCATCATCATCATCATCACCATAATAATTAGTTCCATCATCATCATCATCATCATCATCTGTTCCATCATCATCATCATCACCTCCTCTTCCTCTCTGCTCTTCCTCTCCTCTCTCTCCTTCCTCATCCTCTCTTCTTCTCTCTCTCTCCTCTGGTTCTCCTGTAGCTCCTCCTGCTGCTCCTGGAGCAGAACATGATTTTATTTTGAAGGTTTGGGCTTCTTCACATCTGCTTTTATTCTTTAAAGTTAAGATATATTTATAATAACATATTGATAATTACTTATGTTTACCTTGAGACGTCGTCGTAGTCTCTGAACCACTCTCTCACGCTCCTTCACCTCCTGCTGCAAAGCATGCTGGTCCTTGTCCGCTCGCTCTGAAGCACACACACACACACACACACGCTGACGATGGAGCGGTCACCATGGTGATGGACCAACGGGAGCCTCTGATTGGGCTACCTGAGAGCGAGTGTTTCTCTGCGGCGGCGACGGTCAGCTGGTAACAAAGTTCCGCCCTCTGGGCCTCTAGACGCTCTGCACACGCACGCAGAGCAGCCAGCTCAGCACGCAGCGCACACACCTGAACACACACACACACCGTGGCGTTTACTGCCGTTTGTGGTCAGGGGGCGGGGCTTAAACATGACGCTCACCTCTTGGTTGTGATTGGACGTCAGCAGCAGTTTGTCCTTCTCCAGCTCGTTGATCCTCATCCTCAGCTTCACCCAGGCCCCGCCTTCATCCGCCTTCTTATGCTCTGACCCCACCCCTTTCCCTCTAGGCTCCGCCTCCATGCTCCTCTTGCTGAGTGTTTATTACACACGTCTGGGTTTTAACAGGAAACAACAAAGTCATTTGTTGTGTTTTTGTTTCCCTTTTGCGTATTTTTCTGTCATTTTGTGTGAATTTAAAGTCATTTTGTGTATTTCACTTGGAGGCCGTACAACAATTACACTAGTTTTTTTAAGACTAAATATATATTAGTTGTTATTTGTGTGCATGTATTCCATGTGTTTTTATTTTTCTCTAAATGTATTTGATATGTTTTTAATCACTAACTCATGATGATGATGAGTCTCTAGGTTTGGTTGCTCGGCAACAGACGCACGCACTGTGACAAACACAGCAGGTCAACGCATGCGCTGTTGACCTTGTTTATAACTACACAAGGTCCTGTTTATTAACTAAATAAAGTCAATAATCAGTCTGAGACTTTCACTTTGTGTGGATTTTAAGGACTTTTGACCTAAAACGATACAATGTAGTAAAAAGTGTTGATCGGATCAACAAGTTACACCTGAATGTTGAACTTTTATAAATCTGATGATTCATACCAGCCGAATTCATATGCCGACTATATTGTTAGAATAACATTTCCAGATGTTTGATAAAGTGTTTATGTTTTGACTGAAAATCCATTTAAACTTTAAAACCTTTATTTTCTGCACAGAGTTCCGTGTAAGAAAAACCGTCGTTATGAGCAAAATGTTCCGCTTTTTTACCGTCAGGAGAATTTAAAGTATAACCGAACGAACAACAACATAATTAAATAACTCCGTGTTTTGTTAAGAACGTTTTAAAACAAATTAAAAGATGAAAAAAACACCTTACTGTGAATTTATTCCGTCACCGGTTTGAATATGACGCCATCTTGGAATTCTGACGTCATGTGCACCTCTGATTGGCTGTTGAACGAGCCAATGGGGAGATAGCTGACACCTAAAAGGGGCGGAGACACAGGTGAAGTTTAATGTTTTGTTAGTTTTGCTTTAGCAAACATAATGTAGGAGGTTTTTCAACCATAACCAGGAGGAAAATCAGCGACAAACATTTTATTTATTAAAACGTTTATTTTTTTAAATGTAAAAACAAATTATATTTCACGTGATTCTGTTAAAAAAAGAAATATTCACACAAGATATTTGTGTTTGTAAATCACTTTAAAGGCTAAATAAATGCATTTTAAATGTTATACATTAACCTATCTATTTATGTAATGACTTCTGACACTGAACGTTAAACACTGATTGGAGTAAATGTTTATTTTGTGATATTTATATCCAGATTGTTAAATATGTAAAAACACAAACATGTTTGCATTTTGGGTTCTGGTTTTCCTGCTTTGAGTTTTGAAAATAAAGGATAAAAGTGAAGATTTGTTGTATAAATAAATTTAAAGGTGCTATAAAATGTCACAAAATATGTGAATTTTGTGATTTGAGTAAATTCTGAATTAATTTGGTTTAGATTTGATTTATCTATCTCTACCAAAGAGCTGATTGTGGACCTGAGGAGAACCAAGAGACCAGTCAGACCTGTCTCCATCCAGGAGGTCAGTGTGGACATTATGGAGGAGAACACCACAGGAAATAATTCCTGTCTGTGAAGATCAAACTGTATAATTCATCACTGTAACGTCACAGCTTGATTGTTGTAAATATATGTATTATATTTGTATTATTTTTGTAAAGATCTGTATCATATTTGTATATAAAATGTATATTTGTATTAATATTATTATTAATCTTTATTTTTCTACTACTGTAATGTGTGTATCTAATCCTTATTTTAACAGTATTTTACTTAATTATACATTTGTTTAATATTTATTCTTTCTTTTGTCTTTCTTAAACGTTTTTATTCTTTTATTTGTGATTTTGAGATGAATAAAATAATTGTGATTCCTGAGGGGGCGCTGTGGTGGTTTTAATGTCTACTAACATTTACTTGTAGAAGAAGAAAAAACCAAAACAATATGGCGGCTTCCACAACGCACGTTGGGACGGAGAGTTCAGAGACTCAGGACTTAGACCCGGAGGCGGACTCTGAGGAGGACGAGGCCCGGTTCTCGGTCCCGGAGCTCCGGGACACCCCTGCGGACATCCTCCTTGAAGCCCCCGCTATGTCGGTGTCCCTCCACCCGAACCGGGACCTGCTCGCGTGCGGTGACGTGGACGGGGACGTGTACGTGTTCTCGTACTCGTGCACGGAGCCGAACCGGGAGCTGTGGTCCTCCGGTCACCACCGGAAGTCCTGCCGACAGGTCCGGTTCACAGGGGATGGGCTGAAGCTCGTGACCGCGGGTCGGGACCGCGCCGTGCACGTGCTGGACGCGGAGCGCGGGGTCCTGGTGACCCGGATCAGGGCCGCCCACCAGACCCCAATCAACAGCCTCCTGCTGCTGGACCAGAACCTGTGGGCCACCGGGGACGAGGGGGGGACCCTGAAGGTCAGAACCAGAACCCAGAACAAGTGAGGGGCGTGGCTACTGCTCTGACGTCACTCTGTGTTGCAGGTGTGGGACATGAGGAAAGGATCGGCCATTATGGACCTGAAACACCACCAGGACTACATCAGTGACATCACTGTAGACCACAATAAGAGGATACTGCTCACCGCCAGGTAATCAGATTACTATTAGACATGTAATCAGATTACTAATACACAGGTAATCAGATTACTATTACACAGGTAATCAGATTACTATTACACAGGTAATCAGATTACTATTACAGACAGGTAATCAGATTACTATTACAGACAGGTAATCAGATTACTATTAGACAGGTAATCAGATTATTACAGAGCGGTAATCAGATTACTAATACAGACAGGTAATCAGATTACTATTAGACATGTAATCAGATTACTATTACACAGGTAATCAATTTACTATTACACAGGTAATCAGATTACTATTAGACAGGTAATCAGATTACTATTACAGAGCGGTAATCAGATTACTATTACAGACAGGTAATCAGATTACTGTTTGACAGGTAATCAGATTACTATTACAGAGAGGTAATCAGATTACTGCATCATTAGGTAATCAGATTACTCTCTGACTGTTCCAGTGGTGATGGCACCATGGGGGTGTTCAACGTGCGGCGGCGGCGCTATGAGCTCCAGTCTGAGGCTCAGAGTGGGGACCTGACGGCGGTGGAGGTGATGAAACGTGGTAAAAAGGTGGTTTGTGGATCCAGTGAAGGGACTGTGTACATCTTTAACTGGGACGGGTTCGGGGCCACCAGCGACCGCTTCGCCCTGAGGGCGGAGTCAGTGGACTGTATGGTTCCCCTTAGCGACAGCATCATGTGCTGTGGCTCCACTGACGGATACATACGGTAAACACACGTAAACATAAACACACGTGTAAACAAACATTCACATAAACATACATGTAAAGAAATATTCACATAAAATGCATGTAAACAAGCATTCTCATTAACACACATGTAAACATAAACAAACACATGTAAACATAAACAAACACACATGTAAACATGTTATGAATGTAAACAAACACATGTAAACAGTAGTCTCATGTATGTGAGGTGAACTGTTGCTGCCCCCTGCTGGTCAGTATTTCCTCTCCTGTCTGTTACTGTATATATATGTATTTAAATATATATTTAAAGAAGACGTAAACCTCTACAAACCCTTCTTTATTCTAACCAGTAATGTAGCACTGATTGCTGTGTGCGTCCCCAGGGCCGTGAGCCTCCTCCCTAACCGTGTGATTGGCTGCGTGGGGCAGCATGTGGGGGAGCCAATAGAGGAGCTGGGGCTCTCGTGCGACGCTCGTTTCCTGCTCAGCTGTGCTCACGACCGTCTGCTGAAGTTCTGGGACGTGTCGGCATTGCCGTCCACCACCGTCAACGAGTACAGGAAGAGAAAGAGGAAGGACGGGAGGATGAAGAGTCTGAGCAAGAAAGCTCACGGAGACAACAACTTCTTCTCTGGACTGGTGGAGGAGGAGGAGACAGGAAAGGAGGAGGAGCAGGAGGAGAGTGAGAGTGAGAGTGACTGATTTACGTTCTGAGAGGACTTCCTGGATCACACCTGAACATGTTCTGCTTTATTTAGTTTTTCTAATAAACTCTTATTATCTTTGATCTGATTCATGCTGCTTTGATCTTTATTATTATAATTAATACCATTATTATTTCATCAGTTTCTGTTTATTAAATATGTCACGTCATACATTCACATCTTCACTGTATTGAACAATGGGTAACCATAGCAACGTTTCACATATCTATTATAGTGTATATTTATATTGTATTTTATATACATATCTAGCATTTCCTTTATCACTATATTAGTGAATGTTACCAGATGTAATATCTCAAATATACATTTTTATTATTTACATAAAATGATCTAAGATATTTTTGTTAAATATTTGATTATTAACAGTGTGATGTCAGTATATTATGATGTGGTTAAAGTAAGATGAACTTTATCATTTATTAAACATCTCACTAATAATTGTGCTAATCCAACTACAGACACATGTCTGTGATTTCCTGCCACGTGGCGGCGCTGTGGTATTTCTTAATGATGTATTAATGTATTATTATTACTGTTATTATTATTATAATTATGCTTATTAATTTTAATATTTATCATTGTTATATTATTTATAATTTTTCGTATTATTGTTATATTGTTTGTTTGTTTTTTTAATTATTACTGTTACTGTTAAAGTATACTTAAAAAAAAAAAAAAAAGAGGTCAGTGACGTCACCGGAAACACCCCTCCGGCCAAGGGCGGGAGCCGGAAAAGATGGTCACGTGACACAGGAGGAGTCCAACATGGCGGAGGGTTTGTGTTTGTAGGTTAGTGGCTAACAGCACAGAGCGGGTGTAGAGGACTGCGGTGACCCGGATTATAAACCCACAGAGAGGAGCTGTAGCTAACGGTTAGCAGCTACTGTTAGCTTCCGTGTTTGTAAACAAAGGAGGAGGTCAGAGGTCACGGAGAGACTCCTTTTCATCACTGTGAACTACACCGACTGAACCAGGTACTAAACTAGATACTGAACCATGTACTAAACTAGATACTGAACCAGGTACTAAACTAGATACTGAACCATGTACTAAACTAGATACTGGACCAGGTACTAAACTAGATACTGAACCATGTACTAAACTAGATACTGAACCAGGTACTAAACTAGATACTGAACCAGGTACTAAACTAGATACTGAACCAGGTACTAAACTAGATACTGAACCAGGTACTAAACTAGATACTGAACCATGTACTAAACTAGATACTGAACCGAACCAGGTACAAAACTAGATACTGAACCATGTACTAAACTAGATACTGAACCATGTACTAAACTAGATACTGAACCGAACCAGGTACTAAACTAGATACTGAACCATGTACTAAACTAGATACTGAACCGAACCAGGTACTAAACTAGATACTGAACCAGGTACTAAACTAGATACTGGACCAGGTACTAAACTAGATACTGGACCAGGTACTAAACTAGATACTGGACCAGGTACTAAACTAGATACTGAACCAGGTACTAAACTAGATACTGAACCAGGTACTAAACTAGATACTGAACCAGGTACTAAACTAGATACTGAACCAGGTACTAAACTAGATACTGAACCAGGTACTGAACTAGGTACTGAACCAGGTACTAAACTAGATACTGGACCAGGTACTAAACTATTTACTGAACCATGTACTAAACTAGATACTGAACCAGGTACTGAACTAGATACTGAACCAGGTACTGAACTAGATACTGAACCAGGTACTAAACTAGATACTGAACCATGTACTAAACTAGATACTGAACCATGTACTAAACTAGATACTGAACCATGTACTAAACTAGATACTGAACCAGGTACTAAACTAGATACTGAACCAGGTACTAAACTAGATACTGAACCAGGTACTAAACTAGATACTGAACCAGGTACTAAACTAGATACTGAACCATGTACTAAACTAGATACTGAACCATGTACTAAACTAGATACTGAACCTTGTACTAAACTAGATACTGAACCATGTACTAAACTAGATACTGGACCATGTACTAAACTAGATACTGAACCAGGTACTGAACCATGTACTAAACTAGATACTGAACCAGGTACTAAACTAGATACTGAACCAGGTACTAAACTAGATACTGAACCATGTACTAAACTAGATACTGAACCATGTACTAAACTAGATACTGAACCATGTACTAAACTAGATACTGAACCAGGTACTAAACTAGATACTGAACCTTGTACTAAACTAGATACTGAACCATGTACTAAACTAGATACTGAACCATGTACTAAACTAGATACTGAACCATGTACTAAACTAGATACTGAACCAGGTACTAAACTAGATACTGAACCTTGTACTAAACTAGATACTGGACCATGTACTAAACTAGATACTGAACCTTGTACTAAACTAGATACTGAACCTTGTACTAAACTAGATACTGGAGCAGGTACTAAACTAGATACTGAACCAGGTACTAAACTAGATACTGGACCATGTACTAAACTAGATACTGAACCATGTACTAAACTAGATACTGGACCAGGTACTAAACTAGATACTGGAGCAGGTACTAAACTAGATACTGGACCAGGTACTAAACTAGATACTGGACCAGGTACTAAACTAGATACTGAACCAGGTACTGAACTAGATACTGAACCTTGTACTAAACTAGATACTGAACCAGGTACTAAACTAGATACTGAACCTTGTACTAAACTAGATACTGAACCATGTACTAAACTAGATACTGGACCATGTACTAAACTAGATACTGAACCTTGTACTAAACTAGATACTGAACCTTGTACTAAACTAGATACTGGAGCAGGTACTAAACTAGATACTGAACCAGGTACTAAACTAGATACTGGACCATGTACTAAACTAGATACTGAACCTTGTACTAAACTAGATACTGAACCTTGTACTAAACTAGATACTGGAGCAGGTACTAAACTAGATACTGAACCAGGTACTAAACTAGATACTGAACCATGTACTAAACTAGATACTGGACCAGGTACTAAACTAGATACTGGAGCAGGTACTAAACTAGATACTGGAGCAGGTACTAAACTAGATACTGAACCAGGTACTAAACTAGATACTGAACCATGTACTAAACTAGATACTGGACCAGGTACTAAACTAGATACTGAACCATGTACTAAACTAGATACTGAACCAGGTACTAAACTAGATACTGGACCAGGTACTAAACTAGATACTGAACCAGGTACTAAACTAGATACTGGACCAGGTACTAAACTAGATACTGGACCAGGTAGTGGACCATATTGAGGACTATAGTTAACTTAGTCACTAACTAACATGATACCTGCTGAGTGCCTAACTGAACTGTGTGTGTGTGTGTGTGTGTGTGTGTGTGTGTGTGTGTGTGTGTGTGTGTGTGTGTGTGTGTGTGTGTGTGTGTGTGTGTGTGTGTGTGTGTGTGTGTGTGTGTGTGTGTGTGTGTGTGTTTCAGGATGTCGACTGAAGATCGTTTTAAACCTGGTGATTTGGTCTTTGCCAAGATGAAGGGATTCCCTCACTGGCCAGCACGGGTAATACACACACACTTTGAGATACACACACACACACACACACACACACACACACACACATAGAGATACACACACAGAGACAGACACACACAGATATACTCACATGCTGTACATAGAGATACACACGTGTGTAACTAATCTATCTGATGTAACTGTAATTAATGTAACTAGTGTAACTGTAACTAATGTAGCGTTTATCTAATGTAACTGTAACTAATATAACTGTAACTAATGTAGCATTTATCTAATGTAACTAATGTAACTTTATCTAATCTAACTGTAACTAATGTAACTAACTAATGTAAATGTAACTAATGTATATGTAACTAATGTCACTGTGTTCTCAGATCTTCAAGTCGAGAAGCGGCACCAGGAAGCGGGTCCTCGTTTACTATTTTGGGACCCATCAAATGTACGTATCCGTCACTCACTGACCAATCAGTGTCCTACTCTGTGCTCTGACTCCTCCCCTTCCTCCCCTTCAGAGGCAGCGTTCCTCCAGAGAACGTCGTCCCGTACGTCGGGAACAAGCAGAAATATGGCAGCGGCGTTCGCCTCAAAGGCTTTGCCGAGGGAATGTGGGAGATCCAGAACACGCCGCGCGTCGGCAGCAAACTCAAGGTGGCAATCAAGCTAAAGCTGTTAGCATATCGGCTAACATCACATATTTAAACAGCAATTGAAATAATGCTCAGAGAGGCTGTTAGCATCACAGCTAACATCACATGTTTAAACAGCAATAGGAATAATGCTAAGAGAGGCTGTTAGCATCGCAGCTAACGTCACATGTTGAAAAACAGCAATAGGAAAAATGCTAAGAGAGGCTGTTAGCATCGCAGTTAACGTCACGTTTAAACAGCACGAGGAATAATGCTAAGAGAGGCTGTTAGCATCGCAGCTAACGTCACATGTTTAAACAGCAATAGGAATAATGGTAAGAGAGGCTGTTAGCATCACAGCTAACATCACGTTTAAACAGCAATAGGAATAATGCTAAGAGAGGCTGTTTGCATCGCAGCTAACGTCACGTTTAAACAGCAATAAAAATAATGCTCAGAGAGGCTGTTAGCATCGCGGCTAACATCATGTATTTCAACAGCAATAGGAAATAAAGACAATATAAACTGTCAAAATAAATAAAATGATTAATCCTTTGTGTAGGCACCAGGGAAGGCCACGCCCACCAGGACACCTAACAGACCGACTTCAACACCCAAAACCACACCGAACAGACGGACTTTAGCATCGAGAGCCACATCTGCTAAACCAACGTTAGCAACGAGAGCTACACCTGATAAACCAACTTCAACCACAAAAGCCACACCCATCAGAACGACTTCATGTGTAAAAACTCCACCTGCTAAACCGACTTCCGAGAGTGAATCTAAATCAACCAGAGCATCGTCCCGGCTGTCTGCAGCCATCAGTGGGCGGAGTCTGGATGATGTCACAGATTCAGCTATAGGAAGGCGGAGCCAAAGGAGTTTATTATCAACACAGACAAAGGAGGTGAGTGTGAGTCACTCCGACAGCTCTCTGGGGGAGGAGCTTCACATTGTGTACTTTAGAGCTAACGCTAGCTAACAGTGGGCATAGCTAAAGTCCTTAAAGGTGTTTTTGTTTATATTGTTTTTTCTGTTGTTTTTGTATTTGTAGTTTGTTAGTTATATTATTCATTTTGTGTTTTTATATTTTGTGTGTTTTTGTATTTTTTTCTTGTTATTTGTGTTTTTTTGGAGTATTGTGGTTTTCTTCTGTAATTTTGTGTGTTTTTGTTGTTGTTTGGTGTGTTTTTTTAGTTAATTTGTGGTATTTTTTGTGATCTCGTGTTTTAGGATTTATTTTTGTTTATTTTTTCACATTATTTTTGTGAATTTTTTTTTTTTACATCATTTTGTGTTTTTTTCTATTGTTTGGTGTGTTTTTGTTGTTTTTTTGTGTTTTTTCCAAGTCAAACTGTTGTGTGTCTTTGTAGTAAATTTTGTACTTGAGGGTCTCTATCTAATACCCTTTGGTCTCGTCAGGCGGACACGCCTCCTCCAGACGCTCAGGCTCCTCCCACCAGGAGTACCAGGAGTAGAGAAGTCGCCCCACAGTCAGAGACGCTCCTCCAGGAGACGCAGAGGGGACGGAGGAGAGCCATGGAGAAGATGGAGGAGGAGGAGAGAGCTGAGAAGAGAAGGAAGGAGGAGACACGAGGAGCAGAGAGGAAGGAGGAGGAGGAGCCTAAAGCTGATGAAAAGAGAGAGGAGGAGAGAAGTGAGAACGTGAAGGACAACGAAACATCTGAGGAGACACAAGAAGAAGTCAGAACTCTGAGAACAACTGGAGAGAAACCAGAGGGAGGTGAAGGGAGGAGAAAGGGGGAGGAGCCTAAAGCAGAGAAGAAGAAGAGAGAGGAGACAGAAACTGAAGATGTCCAAGGAAGCAGAAGAAAGGAGGAGGAGAAAACTGTGAGAAGAAAGAGTGTCAGACAGAAGGAGAAGGAGGAGGTGAAGGACACTGAAACATCAGAGAGGAGAGAGGAGGACAAAACGTTCAGAGAGAAAACTGAGGAACGACAGACCAAGGACGAGGAGAGTGAAGGAGTGAGAACGCTGAGAAGAAAGAGTGTCAGACAGAAGGAGATGGAGGAGGTGAAGGACACTGAAACAGAAGGAGTGAGCAGCAGGAGGAGGAGTAGGAGGACGGGTTCAAGTGTGGAGAGGGAAGGACTTCAAGCTGGGAAGAAGAAAGAGGAGGAGGAGGAGAAAAAAGAGGGAGTCAGACGAACGAGAGCAGAGGAGAAGGAAGACAAGACAGAAACATCTGAGAGGAGAAAGGAGGAGGAGAAAAGAGAAAGATCAGAGCAGACAGAAGCAGTGAGAACACTGAGGAGGGATTCAAGGAAAGAGGAGGAACACCAAGCCCTGAAGGAGAGAGAGAGGGAGGTGCAGAGGAAGAAAGGAGAGGAAAAGAGGAGAGAGGGGGAGAAAGTGGAGGAGAAGGAAGAGAGGTCTAGAGAAAACAAGACTGGAACATCTGAGAGGAGAAAAGAAGAGGACACAGAAACTGTGAGAACACTGAGGAGGGATTCAGGAAGAGAGAAGGAGGAGAAAACAGAGGAGGTGCAGAGAAAAAAAGGAGAGGAAAAGAGGAGAGAGGAGGAGAAAACAGAAGTGGTGAGAACACTGAGGAAGGATTCAGGAAAAGAGAAGAGGGAAGAGGAAACAGAGAGAGTCCGAAGAAGGAGAGGAGAGGAGGAGGTGCAGAGGAAGAAAGGAGAGGAAAAGAGGAGAGAGGAGGTGAAGGAAGGAAGGTCTAGAGAAAACAAGAAAGGAACATCTGAGAGGAGAAAAGAGGAGGAGGAAACAGAAGCAGTTAGAACACTCAGGAGGGATTCAAGAAAAGAGGAGGTGCAGAAAAAGAAAGGAGAGGAAAAAAGGAGAGAGGAGGAGAAAGAAAGAGCAGGGAGAACTCTGAGGAAGGATTCAGGAACAGAGAAGGAGAAAAGATCTAAATCTGAGGAGAGGAGAGGAGTGAGGACACAGAGAGAGGAGAGAACGGAGGGAGTGAGGAGGAGGAAGGAGGAAGAGCAGCAGGCAGGGAGGAAGAGGAGGAGAGAAGAAGAGGAGCGAGGGATGAAGCGTGACCACCAGGAGAAGAAAACCAAGAGAGAAGAAAGAGGAGGAGCTGCAGAGGAGGAGGAAGGGGTAGGTTTATCACACACACATAATGTGGATCTCTTTGATTTAAACAAACCTAGAACACAATCACACACAACAAATACACAAAGGGACACAAACTGACATTAATGAGACAAAAAGTATGAGAAAAAACACAGATACAAAAAAAAAAATCCCAATGATATCAAAATGACAAAAACAATACACAACACACAAAAATGACCAAAAAACAACAAGATCTAGAATATTAGCATTTCCTCAAAACAATGCAAGTGAGGATGTAGGTGCTGGCCTGTCGCACTGCATTAGCTTAGCATTAGCAATAGCCTAGCATTAGCCTAACAATAGCATTAGCATTAACCTAGCATTAGCCTAACAATAGCATTAGCCTACCGTTAACATTAACATTATCCTAACGGTAGCAATACTCTAACAATAGCATTAGCCTAGCATTAACTTTAACATTAACAATAGGCTAATGTTAGCATTAGCATTATACTAACCTTAGCAATACCCTAACAATAGGATGATCCTAGCATTAGCAATAGCCTAGCAATAACATTAGTCTAGAATTAGCACTAACTTAGCATTAACCTAGCATTAGTGCCTCCTGCATCCTCACCAGTGTTGGGAACGTTACTTTAAAAAAGTAATTAGTTATAGTTACTCACTACTTGTTCAAAAAAGTAACTGCGTTAGTAACTAAATTATAATAAAAGTAACTCATTACCAAGGAAAGTAACTATTTGCGTTGCTATTAAAAAAAAAAAAAAGTTGCTCTATGTCTAACAATTCACATTTTTTAAATGCGTGTGTCGTGAGGTGCTTCATTAAATTTGATTTGCTTACAACAGATGTGGACAAAGTCTTCACTCCTAGATATAATGAACACTTCACATGTACGTTCTTGTCTTTGACCATAATTAATATAAAGTAGTGTTTGTATCGTCACCTTAGAAATGTCAACTTTTCATCAGATGCTCCACGCTCGCCATCTCTGCTGAGTCATCAAATCTGTAGTGTGTGTGTGTGTGTGTGTGTGTGTGTGTGTGTGTGTGTGTGTGTGTGTGTGTGTGTGTGTGTGTGTGTGTGTGTGTGTGTGTGTGTGTGTGTGTGTTTGTGTCATGTGCTGGCACGTCGCCTTAGCCAATCATAATCGCTCACCTTGTTTTTATCCCACCTCCTCACTACAGCTGAGTCAGAAGCCGGGGATGCTTTCGGATCACATTTTATTTAATCAATGCATGTAACGCACCACATTTAACGTTCAGTAACAATAACGGCGTTGTAACGGCGTAAAAAGTAATTAGTTAGATTACCCCGTTACTGAAAAACAAACGCCGTTATTTTAAACGCCGTTATTCCAAACACTGATCCTCACTAATAACAACACATGTATTTATATTCTTGTTTCCAATGTTGTTCCACTGTTTTTTAAAAAAATTGCACGTACCCTCATGACAATTTGCGGACGCCACAAAAAAATCTCTGCAACACCAAAACCACAAGAATAACTTGTAACGGGCTGAGGCTGCGTCAGGGCGGGGCTTCTTTTTTGTTGATGTTAAACGTGTGTGTGCGTGTGTGTGCAGCGCCTCCTAGCAGCTCGTAGGGAGAGCGTCCTGCGCTCGCTGAGGGGTTTCCTAGGGGAGTCGGTGAGGACGAGGAGCAGCCCCGAGAGGAAGATCATCGGCAAGATTGTGAAGGCCACCAGGCCCGAGGGCGCCAGGGTGCAGGTGAAGATGATGATGGGAGGAGTGCGAGCGCAGGACACGGCGGAACAGACGAAGAAGAACACCACGCCAACGCTCAGCGGAGAAGACGAGAAGACGAAGAAAAAAACAGGCCACGCAGAAGAACGAAAGAAACTGAAGGTGGTGCTGAGGCACCTGAAGAAGAACGAAGACGAGAGCGGAACGAGGAACACCAAACCGACCGAGAGCAGAGAAGAAGAACGAAAAGAAAAGAGGACAGAGAAAAAGAGTGAAGGAGCAGATCAGAGGAAGACCAATGAGAAAGAAACACCTTCACTGAGCACGGCAGTAGAAGAAGAATGGAAAACCTTGATGGGAAAAGAGAAGAAGACCAAACCAATGGAAGGCAGAGAAGAAGAACTAAAGGAGGGAACGACCTCGACGAAAGAAGAGAAGAAGAAGAAACCGACAGAGGAGAAGGAGAGGATTGCAAAGACATCGTCTGATGTTGACCAGACGGAGAAGAAGGAAGAGGACAAACAGACAATGAAGACCAGACCAACGGAGAGCAGAGAAGGAGAACGAAAAGAAAAGAAGACAGAGAAGAAGAGTGAAGGAGCAGATCAGAAGAAGACCATTGAGAAAGAAACGCATTCAGTGAGCACGGCAGTAGAAGAAGAACGGAAAGAGGGAAACACCTCGACAACAGAAGAGAAGAAGACCAAACCGTCAGAGGAGACGAAAGAAGACAAACAGACGAAGAAGACCAAAGTGAGCGGTACAGAAGAACGAAAGGAGAAGAAGAGCGATGCGGCAACACTGCCCAATGAGACGGCTCCATCCGATGAGAAGAAGACAACAACTGCGATAAGAGAGGAAAAAAAAAAGAAGGACACGCCTTCTGTGAGCAGCGCAGAAGAAGAACGGAAAGAGCAACAGACAGCACTGACAAAGAAGAACAAAACACGTGCAGAAGAACACACGAAGAAGACAACAGCGTCTGTGGAGAGCAGCGCAGAAGAAGGGGAAGAGGGAAAGACCTCGACGAGAGAAGAGAAGAAAAGCAAACCAACAGAGGAGAAGGAGGAAGAGGACAAACAGACGAAGGAGACCGAAGTGAGCGGAGAAGCAGAACAAAAGGAGAAGAAGAGTGGTGCAGCAACACCGACCAATGAGACGGCTCCATCTGATGAGAAGAGGAACGAAACATGTGGGAAAGAATATACAAAAAAGACAACGGCGTCTGTGGAGAGCGGCACAGAAGAAGAAGGAAACAAGGGAAAGACCATGACGAGAGAAGAGAAGAAGAGCAAACCGACAGAGAAGGAAGAGGACAAACAGACGAAGAAGACCAAAGTGAGCGGAGAAGCAGAACAAGAGGAGAAGAGTGACGCAGCAACACTGACCAATGAGACGGCTCCGTCTGATGAGAAGAGGAATGAAACATGTACAGAAGAATACACAAAGAACACAACGGCCTCCACGGAGAGCGGCGCAGAAGAAGAGACAACGGTCGAGCCGAACAACCGGAAGAAGAGTGAAGAGGAAGAGCTGATGGAGAAGACGAGAAAGAGCGAGGAAATGACTACGACCGAGAAAGAAGAGAAGAAGAGTGCAGAAGAAGAAGAAAAGTGCAAAGAAGAGAGCAACTCATCAGAAGATCAGAAGATGACAAAAACTGCATGTGACGCCCACGCGATGGAACAAAGACAGGAGACGATACCTAGAGAAGAGAAGAAGAAGGAGGCACCGACTGAGGAACAGATGAAGAAGACGAGAACGACTGTAATGGAGAGTAAAGAAGAGAGGGAAGCCACAAGAGAGGAGAAGAAGAGCGATGTGCCTCAAACTGAAATAACAAAGAGCACAACGCAAAACAGAGAAGAAGAAGAAAAGAGCAAAGAAGAGAGCAACGCATCAGAAGATCAGAAGAAGACGACAATAGAACGAAGGAAGGAGACGATACAAAGAGAGGAGAAGGAGGAGGCACTTGTTGAGGAACAGACGAAGAAGACGAGAAGTAAGGACGGGAGGGAACGAAAGACCACAAGAGAAGAGAAGAAAGAACCAACGAAGAAGAAGAGCACCAGCAGTGCTGAAGAAGAAGAGAAGGAAATCAAGAGAGCGCTGAGGAACCAGAAAAAGAACGAAGGGCAGGAAAAGAAGACGCTCAGAGAGCTGACGGAGGAACGCGGGAAGAAGGAGGCGCACGAGGAGCAGAAGAAGAACAGGGACCACGACGCACCTCCAACGGAGCAGAAAAAGAAGAAGAGCGAGGCCTCCGCAAGCACCACCGAAGAAAAAAGGCAGGGGGATTCGCAGAAGAAGAGTCAGAGCGTCACTGACTCCACCCTCCACCGTCTCCATGGAGACATCAGGATCTCCCTGAAGAACGACAGCCCGGTGAGTCACATGACCCCACGTGGTTATTACATCGTAACGTAAACTATCAATAGACAATTATAACAAACAAAGCGTGTGCTCGTTTCCAGGACATCAGGAAGTGTGTGACGGCGTTGGACGAGCTGAGCTTAGTTTACGTCACGTCTCAACACGTGAAGAGACACAGTGAGCTCGTGGCTACGCTACGGAAGGTAACCCCCCCCCCCCCCCTGTTTGTTAACGTTACTTATCGTACGTCACGTGAGCGCCATGCTCTGATTGGTCCACAGATGCGTCACTACAAAGCCAGTCCGGCGGTGATGGAGAAGTCGTCCATGCTCTACAACCGCTTCAAGAGCACCTACCTGCTGGGGGACGGCGAGGCAGTGGTGAGTGCCCCCTACCTGCAGTCTCTGCTACAGCAGAAGGAGGAGGAGGAGGAGCAGAGGGCGGAGCTACACATGCAGAGGATGCTCCGCCTCCAGGACCCTGGTCAGTATTAATTAACTCATTAGTATATTAATATATATATACTTTATAAATATATGTTAAGGTCGTTTAACTTAAACAATATCGTTTAACATGAACATTGTGTTTAACATAAACTTTGTCGTAAACATGGTGTTTAACATAAAAGTTAAACATAAATGTTGTTTAACGTAAAGATGGTGTTAAGCATAAACGTTGTTTTAACATAAACTTTGTTGTTTAACAAACATTTTGTTAAACATAACATTTTAAGGTAAACGTCGTTGCTTAACATAAAGATGGTGTTTAATATAAATGTGAGAAACGTGTTAAACATAAACATTGTCTTTTTAACGTTAACTTTGTCGGTTAACTTAAAGATGGTGTTAAACATAAACGTTGTAGTTTTAACATAAATGTCGTCGTAAATGTCATTTATAGTAAAAGTTGTCGTTTAATGTAAACGTCTAACATAAACGTCTTTGTTTAACTTAAACGTCGTTTAACGTAAAAGTCTTTGTTTAACGTAAACGTTTAACATGATTGTCTTCATTTAACATAAACATCGTCGTTTGTCATTTATTGATTTTTGCGATACTTTTTACTGCGTCATTATCTATTTACTACATTATTTTTAGTATACATTTATTTGTGAAATGTTTATTGTTTTCTTTACAGTCACCACTCCAGTGGACTCTACCCAAGATCCTGACGCTGCTGAACTGAACCAACTCTGAAACGTGGGGGTGTTTTTGGACACACAGTGCGGATGTGTGTGTGTTTTCACTGTTCAGCTTTTATTGTGAAACTTTTGTGCTTTTATTGTTCTTTTTTTGTTTAGTTTTTTGTTATAAAATGTATTTTTTCCTGAATTACAGTCTTTTGTAAACCTCTGTCTCCACCTGGTGGAGTAACCGGGTTACACACACACACACACACACACACACTGAAACAGCCAATCAGCTGCTTGCACTAGTTACCATGGAGATGTTTTGGCGTGTGATAATATGATGAAATATAATAATGATAATAATAAATAATTAAATAAAGTAAGATACCAATGATAGATAAAGAGTAATGAATAAAATACACATTTTTAAAATAGTAAATAAAGTACATGTAAGATTTTTACTATATTAATAAATAGTAATATTAGTAAAATTAACAAATCATACACAAACAGGAAATAAACACTGAAAAAAAAAACAGACGTGTCACAGAATTGTTGTCTTTATTTTCCAATTATTCTGTGACAAAACAAATAATAAAATACACAAAACGAGATTTGAAAAAAAACCCAAACGGTTCCGATCATTATAACTGCACGTGCAGGACGTCCATCAATTCATTGGATGACGTCACAAACATCGCCTTATCTTTATTTTATTTATTTAAATGGAGGCACATGATTGGTGGAGAGCGGTTACGTCATCAAAACCAAGACACCTGAGACAGATGTGCGCGTGTGAACATTTCTTCATGCGCGTGCGTGTGTGTCGTGCTGTGGGCGGAGCCAAGCAGCTGGAGGGGGCGTGTCTCCCTGTGACACTGACACACACACACCGTGTGTTACATTCACGGAAGAAAATAGTCCTTCACGGTCGGACCGACACACACACACACACATACACACACACACACACAGACACACACACAGACACACACACCGACACGGACGGAAGGACATGAGCTCGAGCGTTCGCGAATAAAGCCGAGCCAGCGCCGAATGCGGACCTAAAGGAAGACTGACTGACACCGGACACCGACAACATGGACCACGTAGACAGCGGAGCAGCGGAGGAGGAGGTAACACACACACACACACACACACACAGATGATGGTGAATGGACGTTATCCTTTCTCAGCTCTAGCTCCTCCCCCTTTGATCACGTGTTACATCACTAAAATTTTCGATATTATATCGTGCAACATTTCATTTTAATTTCCGATATCGACCCGTAAACCTAATGTGAGGTCTCGTTAAAATAACAGGTCACGCCTACATTTATTGTTATTGATTATTGATGTGTATATTTACTGATACTTATTGTTTATTTTGTTTTATTTGTATTTAATATCTTTTTGCTGTTGTAACAAATAATTTCCCTGTTATTAAATTAATATAAAGTTGAATCAATCAATCAAAATCAGAAACAAATTCAACGTCTGTGATACAGCTGATTAGTCTCCTAATAATATTGATTATAGAAACAACGCTGTTCCATTCATTGGTAAATATCGATCAATGATGATGGAGATCACAGATGTGTGCTCAGAGGTTCACGTGAACATCATGAACACATGATGGATGTGACAATGTCGTCCTGTGACCCTGAACCACAGTTTGAACACCAATCAGAGAGCTCATTGGATGAACTCCAGTGACCTCCCAGTCTGACCACACACACACACACACACACACACACACACACACACACACACACAGAGTCTCTACGTGGTGACACACGATCTCCCATCATCCCACAGTCAGCTTCTCCTGTTGCTGTGGGCGTTTCCATGGCGATGCACTCTCACTTTATGGGGACGTTTGATTGGTTGGTTCTGAAGACTTTGAACCTCACGGGAAACCCAGCAGCACTGGTTTTACTGTGTGTGTGTGTGTGTGTGTGTGTGTGTGTGTGTGTGTGTGTGTGTGTGTGTGTGAGAGAAACAGGAACACATGTGGACATCAAAGCACGTTCCTGCTAATGTTGTGTAGTATAACAACGTCAAACACAAAATCATCAATCAGTCTGGTTACTAACTGAGTCACTACACCCAATAGATAAACAGCTGTAAATGTGTGGGATAAAAGTTAATGTTAATTTATTTCTCTGATATCATATATGATCTTTGATGGAGTAGAATTCACTACAGGTACGGTTAAAAACCATTGTTGTTGGTGTTTGCGCCCCCTGGTGATCAGAACACGTGTGATATATTCCTTCATTGAGAAAAGGAGAAGTCGTATTTATTTTTTAGTGTTAAAAACTCTGCACTAGACATTTACACTGTGATATAAATGATCCATATTTTGGTAAATTGTTGTGAATCTGTTCTTTTCTGTATTGATATGAAAGAATTAAAAATCAATCAGGTTTTTTAATACATTTTTTAATTGACCAGTTTATGTAAAGTTATAGAAAATAATAATAAAGCTTTATTATAAAAAAAAAAATAAGTCTGTGTCACAATATTGAAACAATATTTGGAAAAAGCTGCTGCAAAATCAGGTGTTTTAGGACGTAACAATCACAGGAACTGGTCCTGAATCCTAAAGGTCTCACATTACCAATTTATTAATAAAATATATCATGAATAGCAGTTTTCCATTCATTTCATGTCATTTTAAGGAACAAATACTATATCGTTATAAAGATATAAATCTTCATATATTGTGATATAAATAATTTTTCCATATCACACTGTACTTTGTGAGGACCAAGTCACTCAGTCCTACGTCTGTGTGGAGCTCAGTAGGTAGAAGGTAGTGAGATAGAACACTAGCTCCTCTGTGGCTCACCTCGTGAACGTAGCTATTAGCTAACTGCGCTAACGTTGAGGAATGTGGAGGAAACTCACAATGAAGCTCACAGACACAGTGATGTGTGACCTTTGACCTCACAGACTGAGCTGGAATGTGAGGAGCACGAGGACCTGGACCTGATGTTTGAAACACTGAGTCACACCATCCTCAGACGCTACCATTCAGTTCAGACTGATCGCTATGTGCTAAGCTAACCCAAACATGTGGGACTGATCGCTATGTGCTAAGCTAACCCAAACATGTGGGACTGATCGCTATGTGCTAAGCTAACCCAAACATGTGGGACTGATCGCTATGTGCTAAGCTAACCCAAACATGTGGGACTGATCGCTATGTGCTAAGCTAACCCAAACATGTGGGACAGGTCCCTACGTGCTAAGCTAACCCAAACATGTGGGACTGATCGCTATGTGCTAAGCTAACCCAAACATGTGGGACAGGTCCCTACGTGCTAAGCTAACCCAAACATGTGGGACTGATCGCTATGTGCTAAGCTAACCCAAACATGTGGGACTGATCGCTATGTGCTAAGCTAACCCAAACATGTGGGACTGTGAGTGTGAGTGTGTGTGTCTAAGTGTCACCTAGCCTGTCAGACAGCATTCCTACAAAATCACACAAAAGCAATACACACAAACACACACACACTACAGAGTGTGAGTGTGCGTGTGTGCGTGTGCGTGTGTGTGTGTGTGTGTGTGTGTGTGTGTGTGTGTGTGTGTGTGTGTGTGTGTGTGTGTGTGTGTGTGTGTGTGTGTTACTGCCTGAAGGCTCTGCTCTTATGTAACAGGTCACTGGTCTGCTATTATTAGCTGCAGTGGACGGGCCATAGTGGGACATAGAGTAGCTCAGGGCTCTGTTCTGGTTCCTGTTTGGTTTTTATTGTATCTGATGCCTTTTGGTTGGTTGATCTGTGGTTTTAAAAATGCGTCTTATCATTTTTATGCTGATGATATTCAGCTATATTTCTGTTTCAATGATTCTGAGTTTCACTTCTTATCTGAATTCCTGGAATGTGTATCAACTATCAAACACTGGTTAATATTAAATTATCTGCAGATAAATTATAACAAAACAGAAACTCTGATCATCTCTCCTGATAAAAAGATCTCTTTGATCCTTTGATGATCTGGGCTCATCTGTTAAAAACAGTCTCAGAAACCTTAGGGTTGTGTTTGATAAATGAATGTTTGTAGGGTCACTGTCGTCTACTTTTATAAGGAATCTGCTGACCTCATCAGATCTGTAAATAATCATACACGTGTTTATATGATCACACATTGATTACTGTAGTTCTGTTTTAATAAGTCAACACTAAAGAGACTTTAGATGGTACAGAACGCTGCTGTCACACTTTTAACCCTTTATTGGTTTCTAGTGTTTAAACTTCTAGACTGTCAGTGTGACACATGGTCAGGACCCTCAGGGTGACATGTTGTACCCCTACACTTCAGGGGTCACCTTCAGTCATCAGGTCAGGGTCTCCTCATGACCCCAAAGACTCTGACCAACCTACACAGTCCCTCTGTGAACGTTTCAGAAAAGATTTTATATTTTATTATATTTCATGACGTTCCTACTGTTGCTTTAAATTCTTTGTGATTTTAATTTGTGAAAAGTGTTAAATACATTTACATAGTGGGTACATATTGATGTGTTTACTTCTGCATCACAATAAAGAGTGACTCAGCATTAAATGAATCATTACTAATAACTTTTAATCAAACGTCCTCACAACTCACTGTTTGTGTGTTTCAGGAACACTTTGAGGACGCTTATGACCGGATCCCAGCGTGAGCACACACACACACACACACACACACACACACACACACACACATCTGTATCTGATATGTGTGTGTGTATAGGGCGTGCACCATGGACCTACACACCTCCATCCAGGAGACTCAGTGTGCGTTAAACCTGGTTCTCAACAACAAGTTCTCTGAAGCTCTGGAGCTGCTCAGACCCTGGTAACCATAGCAACTACTGCAGTTCCCGTCTGTGACCTCTGACCCTGACCCTGACCTCTGACCCTAACCTCTGACCTCTGACCCTACAGGTGGAAGGACAGCATGTATCACTCTCTGGGCTACAGCAGCATCCTGGTGATGCAGGCCGCCATGACCTTTGAGCAAAGGGACATCCAGCTGGCCATGTCCACCATCAAAGAGGCCTTAAACACCTGTCAGAGGTGAGGGGCGGGGCTTAACCTGGTCTCAGCCAATCAACAGAGTCCTGTGAGGTCCTAAAGCTGTGGTTTGTGTGTGTGTGCAGGTTCAGGAAGAGGAGCTCCGTGGTCGGTTCTCTGATGAAACGTCAGTCAGAGCGACAGGAAGGTAAACGCCTCACACCTGATCTCCAGGAGGACCCTGAGGTCCTCATCAGACTGTATGTGTGTGTGTTACAGAGGAGATGCACGCTGAGCTCTGTTACGCCGAGTGTTTGCTGCAGAAAGCTACGCTGACCTTCATCCAGGTCTGTCTGTTGGTTGGTCTAAATCTGTCCACTAGAGCAGTGGTTCTCAACCTTTGTCACGCTCCCAAATAAAGGTCCCAGAGAGCGGGGACCCCACTGTAGCTGGAGGTGGTTGAACACACACATTTATTTATTCATCTGAATAATATCCACAGTTATCCAGGAACGTTTATTATTATTATTATAGTCATCTTAAAGATGGAAATCATGGTTTTAATCACTAATAAAATGGTTCAGTGACCAAAAATGGTGGAAAAGGAGGTGAAATGAGATTTTAAAAACCACAGAAATTGGTTAAAAGTCACTAATTAGAGTGGATAAAAACAGACAGAAAACGTGTCAATATTGGAATAATTAGTTTAAACTGGTAAATAATGAACATGACAAATGGTGAACGTGGTCCAGCTAACTAGTTAACCAGCTAACTAGCTAACTAGTTAACCAGCTAACTAGTTAACCAGCTAACTAGTTAACCAGCTAACTAGCTAACTAGTTAACCAGCTAACTAGCTAACTAGTTAACCAGCTAACTAGTTAACCAGCTAACTAGCTAACTAGTTAACCAGCTAACTAGTTAACCAGCTAACTAGCTAACCAGCCAACTAGTTAACTAGCTAACTAGTTAACCAGCTAACTAGCTAACTAGTTAACCAGCTAACTAGTTAACCAGCTAACTAGTTAACCAGCTAACTAGCTAACTAGTTAACCAGCTAACTAGCTAACTAGTTAACCAGCTAACTAGTTAACCAGCTAACTAGCTAACTAGTTAACCAGCTAACTAGTTAACCAGCTAACTAGCTAACCAGCCAACTAGTTAACTAGCTAACTAGTTAACCAGCTAACTAGCTAACCAGCCAACTAGTTAACTAGTTAACCAGCTAACTAGTTAACCAGCCAACTAGCTAACCAGCCAACTAGCTAACTAGTTAACCAGCTAACTAGCTAACCAGCCAACTAGCTAACCAGCCAACTAGCTAACTAGTTAACCAGCCAACTAGTTAACTAGCTAACTAGTTAACTATCTAACTAGTTAACCAGCTAACCAGCTAACTAGTTAACCAGCTAATTGGTGAACCAGCTAACTAGCTAACTGGCTAACCAGCTAACTAGTTAACCAGCTAATTGGCTAACCAGCTAACTGGCTAACCAGCTAACTGGCTAACCAGCTAACTAGTTAACCAGCTAATTGGCTAACCAGCTAACTGGCTAACCAGCTAACTGGCTAACCAGCTAACTAGCTGGTGATTGTGTTTGTGTTTCAGGATGAAAATATGATCAGTTTCATTAAAGGAGGAATAAAGATCAGAACCAGCTACCAGATCTACAAGTAAGACACTGTCTGTACCTGTCTGTACCTGTCTGTTCCTGTCTGTACCTGTCTGTACCTGTCTGTTCCTGTCTGTACCTGTCTGTACCTGTTTGTACCTGTCTGTACCTGTCTGTACCTGTCTGTACCTGTCTGTTCCTGTTTGTACCTGTCTGAACCTGTCTGTACCTGTCTGTACCTGTCTGTACCTGTCTGTACCTGTCTGACCCTGTCTGTTCCTGTCTGTACCTGTCTGTACCTGTCTGAACCTGTCTGTACCTGTTTGTACCTGTTTGTACCTGTCTGAACCTGTCTGTACCTGTCTGTACTTGTCTGTTCCTGTC